>NC_037590.1:26717866-27004834 GCF_003073045.1 Pomacea canaliculata | reverse complement strand
TAATTCAGGGCAATATCACCCACTCTTTCTCTTGCCTTTTTGCATACTTTGGATCAGCAACGGTTAAGCTTTCTAGCTTCGCCACATGCGTCAGCATTCGGCATGGCTACTTGGCTGCACACAACTTCCAATGCGGTCAAAGAAAGGGGTCAGACGTTACGAGTCTGAAATTATCTAATTCTTTGGTTATGTCGACTTTGGTCGGAATGAAAGTAATGATCAAGGTCTTCATAGCTTAGGGAAAATCACCAGTGAAAGAAACGTCTTGAGCGTTATTTCTGTACTCAGCTACCGCCACCAGACCTGAAACATCGACTCTCAGACCACCTGGAAGTGCCAGGGCTGTGAATGGGTTAGTTCGGAGACCAGAGGATTTAACATATCACATGTGATAAGATAGCAACTAGCAGATTCGCATTCCTGAGTAAGTCATATCAACTAGCTAATTTCTTTACAATTCTCATCCTCGATTCCTGTCATGTTGACTTTTGTGCTTTGCAGTGCTCAATCTCTACAAGGCTTGCTGACAGTTTTCCTTCTTGTATTCTTACGAATCGAAGGTGAACCGACGCTGGTTGATACGGACCTTCAAGGAGGAATGACTGCATGCTTGCATGATGAATATTGAGATAGGCTGTAGGTTTGTCAGCACAGTCATGTTCTACAGCTACAGTATAATGGAGAGAAATTCGTTATTAGCTCATAATTATTAAGACAGCTCGCGTCGACATGGCAAGCATTGCTGTGACTGCTACTATTTGTGCAATTAGCACCCTTATTGTAGGAACATATACAATGATGTGAGAATTGATGATGGATGATGATGGATGTGCGAGGGCTCTGATGAGGATGTGATGGTGAAATAAACGCAAGAAGGAGATAAGTACGTAAAGAAGAAGAGAGAAGAGAAGAAGAAAGAAGCAGATAGAAGAAGAGAAGAGAAGAAAGAGAAGAAGTAGAAGAAGAAACTTTAACAAGCCAGGACTTTGTTCGCAGAATGGCTTTCTTGCAAGCAAACTTTCCAATACAGAGGCTCAAATTATCAACCAGGTTCAGAAGAAAACAATTATATTTTGTTCTTTAAGGGCATCAAATGATCAACACGCGCATTACTTTGCGGACTTATCAGTGTGTCAACTCTCTCTTTCTACTGGCGAGATGGGTCTGATGTAGTGCTGCTGCACGGTCTCTGACACATCTACACAAGGGGAGTGGACCGTACACCATAATCGCAGTCATTGACGGCACCTTGATGAGATAAGATTGTGACAATTACATATAGAATTCTCATAGATATCAGTCGATGTCGTCTAGCTTTCTTGAAGCTGGTTGTGTTGGAAACAAAGCGCCATTGGTCTTCTGTAATGATAGTGTCCAAATCCAGTGCCACTCTAGTCTTAATTGCTGCTTTCTGGTGTATGAGAATCGCGGCGCACTGCTTCGTCTATTTTGATTATCTCTTTTCGCATTTTTCTTTCGATGACTTTTCACATTCCGCAGATTTCACACACGCTGCCCTCGTTGTCTGAGAGCTGCTTGCCTCACGCGCTAACTACCCCGCCTCGCCCCCACCGCACCTGGCCCCCACAAATCCTTTCTCGCAGCAGCAGCAATTCTCTGTCCACAAGTTGTGACACCATATCTAGGACCGAAGAAAAAAAAAGATGAAAAAAAAGAGGAAAAGAAAAGAAGCATGAGAAAAAAGAATAAATTTGTGGTCGCTCTCGATTTATTTATCATAGAATCTACATATTATCAATAGAAACATAAACTTTCTGACAAGGTTTTATCGTTTGCTCGCATCAGGACATTTGCCTGAAATATTTTGCGTATAATGTACTATGTCTTATATAAATTGCGAATTTTCCGTACTTATAGACGCCTGGTTGTAAGCTCCGCTTAACTAACACACACCACACCAATAGAAAACAATGAGTGGTTGTAACAAAAGACTGTCAACCAAATCTGTCAGTGATGGCAGGGCCGCTTCACTTGTTTACAACCAGAAAGATTCACAAAGTTTTTTTTCTTTTAGAATGCTGGCAGATGATACAAACTGCGTTCAAAACTCTCCGTATACCATGGTATCAGTCTCAGAAAACTTTTCTTCTTGAGACCTTGTCTTACAGGGCAAGCTTAACTGTTACTGGCGCCCTATATCTGACATCGCGAAGAAGGAGTCTGAACATCAGTCTGAATACTCTCATGTCGCGCTCAGCCGACAGAGAGTGGGAGAAGATATCTTTTGAGGAGTGTGGAACCACAGGTGCGGATTAGTTTGGTTGTGAAAGTCATGGGAACATAGCGGGTAGGAAACCTCATGTACAAAACCGTTATACGAGGAGCATGAATGAACTTCAGAACTTACTTCTCGTTCTTTCTCCTTGTCGCTTATTCTGCTCATAGCAACTCAGTGTTTGTGGGTTTTTCTCCTTAGCTGTTTACCAACGCCCCGAACCCTGGGAACTAATAGAGAAGTTTCTTCAAGAGTTTCTGACACTTCCTACACTCCAGCTTTCGTCTTTGTCCAGGGAAGTGAAAAAAGATGACCGACTTCCTCCCTCTTTCCCACTATCGCCCTGCTCTCATCCCTGTTCTCTCTGGCGGACCGACATATCGCGTCACATGTGTTGCTTACGCCTGCGTCTGACTTGAGGGGCCTGTACTGGCTGGCTGGCTAATGTGTCATCTGGGAAGAACGCACACTAGGAGTTATCGAGGAGTCACACAATAAACCAGTGATGTCTAAGTGGGTAGAGCATACTCTTTGTTTAGCAGGCTGGTCTTGCAAATCTCAAGAATTACGCACGACATAAACAGAATCTGAAAGCCTATTTGTAGGTGTTGATGACACCTACATCTCTGGTGGCCTACCCTTCTAATGTCGTTTCTAACGATTGAAGATCTATCGGGAAATCACATCTCTTGACATCTTGGTCTTGTGCACTCTCCCTGAACTCAGTCCTGGGCAGTTGTAGCACATGAGAAGAAGCGGCATTACATAGCGAAGGAGTTTGTTGAAGCGATTTCAGTTATCAAAAGTATTATAGTGCTCTTTTGTGTATTGCATAAGTATATACAGCTGTGACTCATGTTATGCTAAACTCAGGAGCTTATTGCACGAGCCGTCCTCTGTTGGGTCCCTATGGCTGCTCCTAGCGATACGACTCCTCAGCAGCAGCTGTGTGACGTTTCTCTCGGGCTGTAGGTTCCTTTACTTACTTGAACCATACTCCTCCCGGGTAGCTTCCCGTAGGGTCGCTTAAGGAGGCTGGGAGGGTCAGCTAACTTCAGTGACTGAAGGACTGATGGCGACTAATGATCTCTTCTACTGGCTGTCTCTGGTATGCCAACACTCCTTTAGTGTCATCCTGGGTGTGAGTGTGGATTGGAGGTCGATCGAGTTTGCGGGCGGGTGATTGAAGGGGTGTCCCGCTGTGTCTGAATGCACGTTCGTTGTGTGGGCACTGTAGGGAACCGAAATCTACTGATTTTGGACTCACAGTTTAAATGTAAATTCTCTCGCCGACACGATCCGTTTCTTGATTATCACGCCATCACGGTCATACACGTAGTGACTTAGCTTTGCTGCTTGCCCAGCATTTATCTACATTTAAAACTTGACTCCCTGCCAACCCTGTTCTTACGACTTGTCACGAACACTAAGGTCAGGTTCAGAACAGAGTGATCTCCCCTATGTTCATATAATCGGCCCTGATTGATGTGAGCCACTTTCCCTACGATCGATATCGCAGTTTGCTTTAGATTCTCATGACTCCTGGCTCCTTTAGGTTAGTCGCGCCTTTTCTTCAGTCGTGCACAAACATTCTCCAGTGGTCCTGGTCCACTTATCCCGAGGCAAGCTGAGCTTAACATGCTTCACACGATCCTCCTACAGTCTCCTTCACCAACTGATTTCTCCTTACTATCCTGCCGGGTACTTGCGCGCGCTACATCGCTACGCCATTTGGTGTGTTCTTGTGGCATCCTCTTCTCAGAGGAAGTGTGGTGAGGGGAGGTAGCTGTACGGGAAGGCATAACATGCGAATACACTCACGATGAGATGGCTATTAACCCTCTCAGTTCTTAGCTCTACTGATGAGTTCCGCCTTATTCTTAGTATCTCGTCGTGGCGCACTCTTTCGTATGTGGTCAAACTCACAATCTATCATTCATCCAGTCATGATTGATGGGCCATATGTTCGCGACTACGTTCTGACATTTGTCTTCTTCATGATGTTTAAAAAAAATTTGGATGCGATTTCTCTCTGCATCTCATATCTCGAGTGAGAACATGTATATTTCCCAAATATTTTATAAGCGGGATATTGCTCTTGGAAATAATGTGTGATTAGCTTTGTTAAAGAAACTAAGAGAACTGCTCAATGACGCCTATGTATGTGTTATATGTACTTCCTTGTTTTCCAAAAAGATAAAAAAGAAACAAATGTTCAATTGGTGCTGTTCTTCTGCTGTTATACATCGAATGCGCTTGACCGAATCTAACCGAACTGGCACGAGGCATTCGCACGCAGTTCACCACTTACCAGAGAGAAAGAACTGCTGTGGAGAATGAAAGCATGTCTGGACTTTGTTCTACATACGGCGGCGAATCTACCATATAAGTACCCTCACAAGGCCGACTGGCTGTAAGTACTCTTCTCTCTTTTTAGAATCTTAGGACTGATGCGCAGGAACATCCAAGAGATGCTCTACAACTTTACGCTCTCACAACGAGTAATGTCCTTTTCACTTTCTTACACGATGTATAAAGGGGAGGGTGGACGGTCCAATACATACTTCCTCAAATGAATAAATCTCAAGCACTATTCCTCCACCGAAGCAGCAGCCGCCACTACTCGCTCAATGTCGCAGCACGGGCCGTAACTTGTGATAGTTTACAATCAGTCATATAGGTTACGCGTCACTGGATAGGAGGCTCTGACACAAATGTCCGCAAATAGAATTGAAACTGGAACAAACGGAACGATGATTCGTGATTTACGGTGAATGATCGAGTTACTTTTCTCATGTGTCTACTCTCCTTCTGACTACCTGACAGATCTCATGCTCAGGTAATCTGCTTCGAAATCTCTCGCACTCTTAGCGCTTTTAGGCCATAGATGTCATCTCAGACTTCGCTCCACTGTAAAAGAGGAAAGCATCGTGTATACTTACAATATCTGTGAATCTGAGGCCAGAGCTTTTTCAGGGTCACTTGATTCGCGCGATAGGATGAGAAAATGGCGCGTCATCACTTAGTGCGCAGGTGAGTCTGTCTGCACTATGAGTCGCTTACCGACGTGAGACCTATGGATACCCTACACAAATCTACCACTCACAGTGCACCTTCTGGTCTGACTGGCACTTATTAGCAGATTGGTCTGTCTGGCCTGGCGACCATATATGTGTAGAGCTCAAGATCGCAGAACATTGGCTGACGTCAAAGGACGTTTTATTATTGCTGTTACTTACACTTGTGATTATTTTCGTCCTCCTTCTTGTTCATGGCATCTTCGGTGGCTACGGTGTGGTGTGTCGTGCGTGTGTGTGTGATGTCATAAACCTGGTGCCAGTGACGTCTTGTTTATGTTAGTGTTGCTTAGGTATTTAGTTGCGTTCCTCTGTGCGGCTAATGTATGTCTTAATTGTCACTTTCGCTGAAGCAGTATCTTCTACTCTATGCTGTGCGATGAACAGCATGCTGACGGATACGGGAAACTATTCATTGCCTGTTGCACACAAGTGTCCGTCAGTGCTAGCACATGGTTTAACGCTAAGCCGATTCATGCTAAATATTTTCGTTTTGAATGAACTGCTTCTCGGGGAGTTTCATCTTCCTTCTGTTGGCACTCGATGATACACGAGTGTGCTCTCCATCTTTGCACGACTTACTCGAGAACTCTGTACTCGCTCTCTCTCTCTCTCTCGAACGCCGGGCACGCATTCGCCCCTGATTCTACTCCCCGGTCGATCGTCGTGCACGGAATTTTGCCCTGGAATGTTTTATTAGCTGACATCGGACTCTGTAGTCTCAGTCAATTGTACTTTGTTAAACTACTAGTCAAAACCCCATTCTCAAGTTTACTCTGAAATGGTATTTCTCTTATCACATCTTTGCATTGTTACAGATATTAGTCCCAAGAGCTGAGTAGATAAACTAGTTATATTCCCACTGCTGCATTATTTACGTGCTCTTTGTGTTTTAAATAAATCGATATGTCTGTCTTGTTGTTCCTGTATGCTGTTGTTGCAGGGAGCTGCACAGTTCTGTTTTATGTGTTTCCTCGCTGCCATTGAGTCTGGCATCCGCTCTCAGCCTAAATATCTAATTTGTGGAGGACGGTGTCCAATCTCACCTGCGGCAAGGCATGCCTCTGACTCTATCAAAGGAAGGGGACGTCGCTAGTTAGTGCAGGTAAGAGAACATGGTTTTGGGGGAGGTGTTTCACACCGCTCGTCTCCACCTCGCCCAGGTTCCCCTCGTCAGCGGAATGCTGATTAGTTTAAACCACGCAAGGCAATCAGCGGTGACGAAGTCTTTCTCCCCGGCTCCTCAGACATGGTGTTGCTTAGCTCTAACACCTCCATCAGCGCTCGTATGCGGGGAGCAACTCAAAAAATAGCAGAGGGCGTTGCAGTGACCCTGGCCGTGACAGATGCGGGTTGGAAGTCTAGGACCCAAGCTGCTGATGCTGCCGCGCAGGAGCAAATGCGTCTACACCTCGCAGTGGAGATGTTTCCTTCATTGTTTTCCTGCGACAAACTTCGTTTCAGATTGTAACTCATTGACAGGCACGCACAGCAGGAAATCAGAATACCTTTTTCTACTGTTCTACGAAGTGATAATCGCCCTTTATTCTTACGAAGTACATTGAAATGTCGTTAAGCCTCGCATGACTCTTGCTCGTGTTTCAGCATTTCGTTTTGACTGTACCATGAAATACCAAGTACTGTACAGTGTAGTACAGGGAGGCGCGAACATGTTTGAATTTCCTACAGATGGCGACCTGATGAGCTGAGCTCGTACTTTGCAGGAAGTGGCTAGTCGGGTTAGCCAGAGTCGTTGTCGCGTCCAGTCATTAACGATGACCTTTGACACCTGGTTTTGAAACCACCACTATTACTCCTGGTGTGGAACGCGGACGTTATTTTTCTGGTCATGAATAGAATGTTGCCCGGGTAAGTTATGACTAAGAAAAATTAGAACGGTGGCTCTGTCTGTTCATTTCTCTGTGAGCATTGCTTCGCAAGGGTCGTTCTGTGCGTGGTGTGTGTCGGCCGTGCTGTCTGTGTGATGTCGTGGTGCTGTCATGTGTGTGTGTTGTGTCATACTGTATATTATCAAACAGGGTTCTACTTCGCGTAAAGTCTGGCTTCGATGTAAAGTGTCCTGCGCCATGGGAACGCGCAGCTGCATCCTCGGAGGATGTGCGAGAGTGAGGGTCTCAGTGAGTGACGAGCGCCAGTGGTGTATGCACAGCGCCCTCTGGCGCGAAGGGCCGGTAGCATGGCCGGCGCGAGATGGACGTGCATATGATTCGTCGTTTATACTGATTATTGGACGCCTCACCACGGCCTGTTTGTGTTGTCATCTGAATTGACAGATGACTGCGGCGCCGCCGTCAGCATGAATTCCTGGCTCTCGAGTTTGCGCGGGGGATGGCGGTGAGCTTCCGCGGGTAAACTGGAGGGCAGGGGAGGGATGATGCTGGGGAGGCGGCTACGACCTGTTGTTTACGATGACCGTGCGTGTCAAACTTCAGTTGTTGCCATGAGAGATCAAATTCGCGCCTAGAACTATGCCTTGGTGATGACAACAGTTTTACACTTAACAGGATATTAAACTAGATTTTCAGCGTTTGTCTTTACCAGTTTACCTATTAAGACGCTTAGGACATCTTTACCATCTGTTGGGTGCGGGTCCCAGCAACGAGTGTGTATTAATTTTTTGTTTCGGTGATTCGAACGTGTCTGCTGCATCTTGCTATTGTGCGGGGTTCTTAGAGGAAAACAATTAGAAAGTCTAGAAAATATGATATTTTTTTGTATAGTGATGCTTGAGCACGCACTTCTATCACAAACAGTGTAGACTAGTATTGTCATGCCCCTTCACGATGCTTCACACTTTTATGTGCAAATTGTTCCAGGTGTCACATGTGAAGACAATCCTCTGGGGATGACGGTTAGGGCGTGTTATGGTATAAGCAACACGATCAGGCAGCGTGGGTCTGCATTGCGCTGGTTTGTAGTTAGCCTTGAATGGATTCGCCGATGCGATGGCTGATTAGAGAGGCTTGAGGATAAGTTGACAGGAATTAGCACTCAACTGATACACAACATAATTGTTCCACACGCGCGGTCGGCGTCACCTCCAGGTCATGGTTACATGGGACTAGGTGTCCTGTTTTCCAATACTTGCTGTACGTCAAGCCCGGTCCTTTCGCTCTGACAGTATGACACGAGGAGTGTGGAAAGGAGTGACGAATGTTCGATGTAAGCTACCTGTCCAAATATCGCCTGGCTTCCCTGGTGGGCGCCTTACTTTCTATCGTGTGTTCTCTGTTAGCCGGTCAGCAAAATATAGAGATTTCATCCGAGCTTCACTCACGGATCGTTGTCCAATAGACGGATCATTGCATGCTTCATCTTGGCGTTCAGTTGTCAACAAAATCAAGGATCCCATCCAGCCTATCTACGTTAGTTCACAATAAAGATCCCTGCAGCCTTCATCTACCGTTAGTTCTGTTGTAAATATAGTCCATCCAGAGCGTCCGCCACTGTTCTTGTCACAATGAAGGATCCCTTTCAGACTTCGCCCACGTTATTGTTTACAGATTAGGATCACCACCCAGACGGCCCTCCATTTTATTGTTCATCAGACTATAGGATTCCCTTTAAGCTTCGTCATTCAGCTAAGAGCCTGCATTCTTTCACTCGTGTCGCCCTCACAGTCGATAAGTGTCCGCACCACCACCACTTTTTCTCTTTGAGTCGCTCTTCAGCTCTCGACAACTGTTGGCGGCTCGTGTGCCTCACCCCGCCTAGGATTCCACCCACAGTCAGTTGGCGGCTCGATTTAATCTTCGTGACCCGTGTCCTCGGTCGTCTTTTAGTGTCGCGTGGACCGAGGACCCTTATTATAACATTGTTCAGAATTCGCTGTCAAGTCTTGGTGAGAGACCGCAGTGCCTCTTTAACCCAAAGTACAGTCATTTGAGTCGGGGCTTGCCAAGTATGGTACGTGTATGATCGAGTGAGGATCGCACGCTGGCTGACGGCGCTGCGGATTTTACAGTCCTTGCTTTGTCTTAGTGACGAGAGTTGTTTAATGAGTTGTTAATGACTCAGTCTGGTTTGGAGACCTGCTCGTCCTCCTTTTTGTGCCCGTTGGCACTTTGCCCTGCTTGATCGTCGTCTGTGTCAGTGTGTAGGTGTCCTCCAGTCCATCTTCTCGCGTTGGAAAACAATCGAAACCATGCAGCCACGGTTAAAGTTGTCCGTCACACTTAAGATTGTTTCGTACAATAAAATTCACAAACATGTCTTTCGATTCCTTGCCGCCCAACACCTTGTTGAAAGTAGAGTGGTGGAAATGAAGAACTGGAATCAGCAGTATCGTTGAAAGTCTTGTATTTCCAGACGCGGCTTAGTGGAGGGTGGGTCCACGCACAAGAGTGTTGGCCAAGCACGCATCTGTACTCTCCTATATACTAATACATGTGCTCTCTACCCGTACCCTCGTCTTGGCTTCATCAGATCTCATTGTTATATTAAAATTGAACAAGTAATTCGCTCACACCCACTACCCACACACGCACAATAGAGAGAGCTTGCTAAACAATACAAGACAACACACAGAGTAAGAAACAGTAGACATAAATAAGAGAGGGCGAGAGGTGGAGACTTTCATGGTAACTTCGTTAACAAATGAGAAAGAAAAGACAGAAAAGGTCACAGACACCCGCCCCCCCCCCCCCCCCCCCCCCCCCCCCCCCCCCCCCCCACCCCCCCCCCCCCCCCCCCTTCCTGTTTCTTATCGCTTCGATCATCAGACAAACATGCCGCGAGGGCTGAGTGGCTCGCCGCTCGCACGTCGTCCGCTCACCTCCCCCCCTCGCTGACGCGGGTTATCTGGCGGTCCTCAACTTGGCAATGACGTTTGTCAGGTTTTGGTCCTGCAAGCGTTCCGTCAGAGTGACACGGGGCCTCTTCCTGTTGCTCTGAAGTACAAGCCTGAGTCTTAGTGGAGGCAGGCGGCAAGGACTGGGGGAGGGAGACTAACAGTGCCCGAGACAGTTTAAGGTTAAGACGAACTAGCGAGACGTCAACTCTTGGTACACACACAAGCGGTGGGACCATCAAGTTTTAATGATGCTCCAAGTACTTTCACGTGAGCATAATGTTAGTAATAGTTAACGATCATATTATCTCAGTTTGCCTGGAGTGTTTGTCATTTGCAAGTTAACTTGCAGTATAGATAACTAGAAGTACAAGGGAATGACAAAAAATCTCTGAGTTAAACCGATCTCCCGACTCCAATCCTTTATTAAATAAATTAAATACTATTCACAAATTGTGGATGATACAACCTTCCAGTCTGGAGATATACCCAACCCTAGACAACATCGTGCATAAAGAAGCCAATATCGTGACGTCACGTTGGTACATGGCTCACTCTTAACGATCCCAGCTTTTCCCGTTGGCCGAGCCAGCGTTAATGCATCATGTACATCCTGACGTCAGTGCTGTTGACGACACGCGAGTGTGTGTGTCTCGTGTGAGAGAGGTAAAGAATGTGAGTCAATGAGTGTGAGATGAAACCCAGTTGTGTGTGATGTGACAGTGTGTGTGTATTCGCGCATGTGGTTTCTATCTGTGTGTGTGTGTGCTAGTAAGCGACGGGCAGACATAGGAAAGATCTGAAGAGAGAGAAAAAGCAAAGCGTATGACGTGAGTGAATAAAGACGCAGGGCGTATCGTTAACATCGCCAAGCATCAAGTAGCTCGCACGGAGCAATAATCAACTCGGGACAGGCAACCATTCATACCTAACACAAATAATATCCATTCTGCCAGAAATGAAGCTTTCAAGCGCCACCTTTGTGGTTTTAAAAAATTAGGTTGAAAAATCTCGGGACTTTATGGCATGTATGTGACAGTTACACTTGTAGAAGGTCCGCGAGGCAAAGTGAATGACGGCACAGGGAGGAATGCGGTGGCAGACTCGACGCCACGGTGGGCAGTCTTTCGCAGGGGCGAGGGCTCTTCGCTCTCTTCGCTGGGTTCTTGTGAATTGCTGGAAAGGACAAATTTGATTATTAGCTAGATTCACTAATTATTTTGTTAAAAGTTCGCTATTCTATTATGGTCCGAAATGTTCTATGTAAAGTATTCTTACTCCTGTGTGAAGTATTCCTATTCATCTATTTAAAGTTTTTTGCCACGAAGTCCTGGTGTCCTGTGTTCTGTTGGTGACCTGAGTCTCGCCGTGCCGTTGCCATCGGCGTACAGAGACCTTCTGTCTCTCTTTATGGCGGCATTACGTGAATTAAGCTCATGATTCATCTAACAGTGAGACAGCCTACACTAACAGCATGAACATGTTACATTATATACAGTCAAGGATGGGCAAGCTACTTTTAATTTGTAGCCGGCTAGGCTACAGCTACTTTTTTCAAAATGTAGCCGGCTACACTACAGCTACAATTTTCAAAAAGTAGGCCAGCTACTTTGGGCTACTTTTAAAATGTAGCAGCTTCTTTTGGGCTACTTTTAAAAAGCCTGATGTTTATAACAAGTTAGCTGTAGCAACATACACAAACATCAACATACACACAAAACCCTATATACGGCTTTACAATAGTTTTTATGTATAATAATGAAAACGGAGAATCTGCGAGTATACGACATTTATTTAGTGAATCCTAAATGCTTTCATTCATTCTTGCCCCATTCCTCCCCGGCTTTTTCACACAATAAGTACACGTATTTTACGATTATATTAAACATTTCTGGATCTTTTTCCTCCATCCTGTTTTAGTGACAAAAGAAATTAATATAAGTTTTTCCGATAAACATTTGTTTTCTATATATTTGTTTCCCCTATTACTTAGATAATGAAAACTAAACAGTGCTTAAGTATCAGGTTACCTGGTGGAATTTTTCAATAAGTTAGGTTATGTTGGGGATGAAAAATGTCAACCTCTTATCAATACTGTGACAGGCTATGAAAAGACCATTGAAATAAATGAGTTTGCATGGAATAATAAGTTAAACACTGTTAATCTAATTTATGGTAAGCAGGATCATAAGGTATTTTTTCTAGACACTGACACTGAAAACAAAGAAAGGAACACAAACTAATTGTTTCCAAAAGCTGATTAGGGTGAAAAGTATAGTCTGGCATACTAGAATAGACTTTAATTATATAGTAGGATGTCAATGTGCGCATTAACACTGAAAATATATTTTTCAAATATCTGATACAGTATATATTTATTTTAATCTTTAAGCTTGAATTTCTCTGTTTGTCGTTTTTGACATTCCAGTCCTAAACTATAAAACATATTTCTCAATGGATTGGCTTGTGCTACAGCAGTAAAATTTTGCAATTTTGTTTAGAAATGCATAAGCTACAAATTAAAGTGATGCATTTGAGATATGGTATGAAACATACTTTTGATAAAATTAACATTTTTCTAAATATTTTTTTCTAAATATTAATTGCAAACATTCACAACTGAGTCGGGGGGTACCATGTCTGATTTTTATATATCTCTAGAAATCTTGAGATGGATGATCAAAACGTTATGCATCAGTTTCTTATCAGCCTCTAGTTACAGAAAAACCCAAAACCTTTGTCTATGATTTTTCTATGGTATTGTGTAAATTTGTTTTAAATAGGCTTGTACGTTTTTGAAACATAAACGTTGTTAAAGTCACAAATTCACTTTAGGTACTCCTTAACAGTTTTTAAGTCTATATTATGTATATTTTGTTACTCTATATTTAAAAAACCCTAAAGATATTTAAATATGGATTTTAATTTTTGGAGTGTACCGGTAACCTTAAAACAAATCTACATTCTTTTAGCCTTCATAGAATTGAATTTGACCAGAACTTTGGCCTCGAAGTTGCTGTCTGTCACCCTAGTGCGCAGCTTTGTCATGATAAGTCCTGCCAGACTGACTATCTCTCACAATTCTGCATTGAAACTATACCCACATTTTGTGGCTTCGCAAAATGTAAAAAATTTCAAATAAGGCTGGCAAATTGATGGGTACGTCCATCTTCGTTTTTCAAATGAAACAAAATATCGCTCCCGCACTTGGACGACACAGTACTCGGTTACTGAGCGTGCGGAGACACGTGGTGTCTGGCTGTCAAGACACCGAGCAGTGAGAGCAGTGGCTGTCGTCGTCTTGCTGACACGCTGTCGACGAATGGTCGTGAAAGTAGCCAACATGTAGCCAAGCTACGGCTACTTTCTAAAATGTAGCTACGGCTACAAGCTACTTTTTTTAAATTTGTAGCCGGCTAAGCTACAAGCTACAAAATTTGTAGCCAGCTACAGTAGCTGTAGCTCGGCTACAGCTACTCCCCATCCCTGTATACAGTGTTTATTTATACTGTGTGTGCAACATCCAACATGCACTCCTTGTGTCGGTATAGGTGACATGACAATGTGTGGCCTCCCATCCTGGTCACGTGTTACTGTAGTGGGTCTCCAAGTGCTTGCGTGTGCATGAAGATGATCTTTGTTTATTCTTCTGACACTTGCTTTCTGCAAATTACCCCGGCTCTCCTCCACGGACTACTTTGAGAAAAATGTGTGTCAAGTTTCTCCGTTGACAAATAATACAGAAGTGCAAAATTCGCCCCAGACAGCTGGTTTCAGTATGATAAATGATACCTTCTGAAGATACAATGCAATAAGTCGTACAGGACTGACTAACTAAAGCTTGTGACAAGGCACATTCTTTTGCTGTGTAGGATGTGACACCTAGTCATACCTTGAAACAGGCGGCCATTAATTACACAGGTAAACGGCTCAGGACAGGGTGTTAATGATAACAGCCCCAGTTGTTACATCCTCCAGAAACAAGTTTTCCAACCAACCCCTCATCAAGGCTGTACTCTTGCAATCTTTAAGCACTGCTTATCATAATGTGGGCTGATGATACTCTTCATACCCTGCTCATGGACATTGTTATGAAAGTGCAAAGATCATCAGCAACACCCACGTCCGTTTGTTCTCGCCTGGAGCGGCGGGTGGTTGATGGCGATGATAAAGCAGAGGACGGTTTCCACACTCGAAACTGCAAATACTCGTAGTGTGGGTGTGTTGGCTGTTAAAAGGCTGTGGAACTTACTAAGCATCATCAGGGCTATCTCTCCCAGCAGCCACCCATTTTGATGATTTGATCGTTGCACGCCAAAGACAAACAGAAAAAAGTCGAGAAGCTGACCTGACCTCTGGTAAAGAACCAGAACGAGGCAAGTAATAAGAAAAAGGTCAGATGTCCGGGAAGTGGACTATCATGTCCGCCGATGACATTCACAGCTATCTGCTTGATGACTGCCGACAAGGCCTGTCAACTAACGGGCTCAGCGGGGTGGACTAAATTGTATCACGAAAAAAAGGTTACGGGGATGGAGTGGGCGTTAGTGGAAGCTCTACTGCATAACCTCATCACCCTCATCCCCACTACCCAGTTCTAAATCCTGCTGATTACTATATCTGATTACTGTTTGCACAGCTTGCTGTTTACTATCCGAACAGTTTGTTGATTACTGCCACAGTGATAGAGTGCGTTGATGTGCGAATGGGTATTGGGTGAGCGCCACATAAGTTTTATCTATTCTTCTCTCTTTCTGGATGTGCCGACAGGCCGACAGATGTGCTTTGCTAGCAGTTTCCCCTTTTCACACTTTGCCTGTAGTATTGCAACTCTCGAATCAGTAGTGTTGGAATCAAGGGCACATGTTTCTCAGCCACTTTATTGGTGTCGCTCGTGTTTGCGACATCCCACCTTGAGTCACTCACTGCATTAACCCTTCCACCGACAGCGGGCAGGTCGCGGCTATAACTCTGCGTGTAGGGGAAGGCATGCAGGTTAATGGGTTTGTCTCAAAGTCCCACGTCAGGTGAAACCCAAGCCAGCTGACAGCTTCACATTATCATATCATAAGCCAGATGTCAATAGTGGCGACGCACTCGGCCCGAGCACTTCACGCTTGACTGATTTTAAAGAAACCGCGAGTCTTCACTACATTCATCGCATTCAACAGACAAGGTACAAGTCAGGGCGCTATACCTGACCAGCAACCATCTCTTCTAGTCCTCGCCCTCATCTTTAGAAAGTGGCATTGTTCAGCTCGAGGCTGGGTCTGAAGAAGAGAACACAAGGAGGGGACGAGAGATACAGCGAGTGTGAGGATCGCCTGCTGGAGAAAGCTGACACTGGAACATAAGCACACCTATCTGTTGGGAGGATAGCCGGCCGCCCCGAGTCCCAGTGCAAAAGGAAAACTGTACACACAGCATGTATAGCTGTATTGAGCAGTCCTCATACACTACAGGCATCGGTAGTACCTCGGGGGTACTCAGTCTTGTAGTTGTAACAATAGTAGTTGTAGTTGCTTCTCCTCTTCCTTTTGTTTTGTCCTCTTCCTTGTCAATTTGTTTTTTGTTTGGTTGTGTGTGTGTTTTTTGCTGCCTGGTTTCCTGGCAGCTTAGAGAGAATGTTTTAATTGTTAACTTCAAGCTCTGGGGGCAATGATAAGCCCAAGAAGCAAGGGGAGAGATTATGTGGGCTTCCAAACCCAATAAAACAAACTCAGAGCTTGAGCTTGGCTGTGCAGCCACCCGGGAGTTGGCCATGTGGCATCCCTGTCCCTCGTACGTGTAACCTGTAATCCCATGTCTGTATTCAGTGGGTGCTCCCTCTAGACACTGTTTGAACTTCTTTTCGGCTTTATATGGCCCCAGCGGGGCTTTATAGTTAAAACAAATCCCCTTGGGAATTTATTCTTCGGCCGATTTAGTTGCAAGAAAAACTCGAATGAAACAGGACAGAGTGAGTTGTATTGAGAATGTGAAACTCTGACCATTGCTCTAACAAGAGAATATATATATTTTTTTCTCAGCTGGGATGGCAGTGTCCTTGCTGACACTGAGAAAGTTCACGAAGCATTGTTCCCGCTGCCCAAACCCAACTTGCGGATGTTCTGGAACCGGTAAAGGGAGGGTGGCCGAGGCTTTCCGCTTAACGTTGCGTAAGGATGAGGAGAAGCAGCAGTGCACCCTTGCACATGGCGAAACAGGAAATGCGGTGCATGATGGGAACTGCAGTTAGGAACACGTGACTCGGGCAACTGTAGCATGCATGCCGAGCCCACGTGATCATCACGACCCAAATCGCGAACATGGTGATGCATTGGCGACTAAGACTGATGGCGAAATCCTTGTTTTATGTTTCCTACCACCTGGTCCAGGTTGTTAGTGCTATTTTCTAACTTTCAAGAACTTGAAGCAACACGACACATGGGATGCAAAATGAGAAGACATGAAATTAGTCGTCTGCTAAATTTATTGTAAAGGGACTACTGCCAAGCACATCGCATCAAGGACTGCTGCAAGTCTCACAAGAAATGATCGCTATAAGTGTCTCGAGGAGTGACTGCTACAGTCTCATTTCCAAATGCCATGAAATGGTTCAGCCTTTCCTAAATAAAATTTATTACCGGTTGGAGAAAACAAATTGTCCTAAAAGTGTCACCCGTGGGACCTAACTTGCATCATCTTAGCCCCATAGTCTGCTTAACTTCCATAACTGTGTTTTGTAAATGTCTAAGACTTATAGCAAACCGACTTTTATTTACTAGCTCACCGCACACTCTAAAATGAAGATTGTTGTGCAAATTATGTCGATGAATACAAGTTATGCCCGTTGTATTGCGTTGTACTCTACAAGGCGCGCCTATACGTTATGTGCTTGTGCGTGCGTGTGTGCGTACGTATGCATGTGTGAGTTTATGTGACGTGTGTTTGGTGTGCATGACACCATTGGTGCTGTGGCAATATCACTGATTTGGCGAGGATGAAATAAGTGTGATTAAACGTGACAGTGTTGCTAGAGTGATAAAACAAGAAAATAATGAAACCAGAACATTTTGCCTGCTGAGAAACGAGCGCTGCCCCTCGAATCGTTGTGGATTCGCGATTTAGGCCGCGAGCTGTGGGTGCGAGCCAGGACATGGCGACCTTTGTGTGGTGAATGGACGGAAAAGATTTCCTGTGTACCCGCTCTTTCTTCCATTGACTGGGAGTGTGCGGGGTGGGCGCTGAATGGCTTCACCTGCGAGCGGGTTAATGAGGCATAATGATGCCGCGCCGCGTCCTCGCGGGCTTCCGACAGGCGGGTGCTACACCCGAGAGACTTTGCAAGGCGGGTGCTACACCCGAGAGTTTGCAGGGCAGGTGCTGTACCCGAGAATCTGCAGGCTTAGCAGGAAAACAGACCTGGTGAGACGAAAATGTCCGAGAGAAGTAGCCAGCTGGTCGTGCAGTCCTCTGTAGTGACCCATTCCGGGTGGTGAAGGCTTGAAGCCCAAGGTCCAGGGGCCAGTTGTAAAACATATTTCTAAAATTTAAAACTTTTCTAAACAAGTACATTTTAGAATACATTTTTCAAAACTCACTCTTAATTCGGTTAGATATGTTTCCTGAATGCTTTAGGAAAAGTTTAAAGTAGTTTCCTTAGCAGCTGAGATTGTTGTAAAGTGGCTACAACATTTTAAACTGTGATGACCGTTGTTGTCACAGTCAGATATGAGGAAGATGTTGACGTGTTACGAAGTAAACAAAAGACCCTAACGATGAAAGGAAATTCTATTCGCTGTTTTTCCACGGGAGCTGCCATGTTTACATTACTATCTCATTTTTATATTACGAATCCACGTGAATTAGGTGAGTTTATCTATTTAAAACGATTGTTAGATGCATCTTATAAACTGTTTTAACTGATTTAAGGCCTAGGAATGCTAACAAGTAGAAATATGTTGTACAGCTGGCCGCAGGTCTTTCAGTCTGTGGGTTAGCAAGCAGTATGCTGTAAACACATTGTAACCATTACACCGTGCTCCATCTTCTATTCACTTCTCTATAATAATTAGATCGTCTCTGTTATTTATTCACTTCTCTGTAACCTTCCTCTATACATCCACGTTGATGTAGCTAGCACTGCCCCCACTCCTCTGTAACCAAGTACTTTGGTAGCTCTACCATTAAGAGATCCAACTACCATGATAATGTATCTTTACTCCTAACTGCGTGTGTAAATGTCTGTATATGTATGCCTGCCCTTGTGAGCAAAAGAAAATTTTCTCCTCGACAGACAATAAAGTCTGATTTGTTTTGATTATTTCTCTGCAACCAAACTCCGACATCCACTCCGATATCACAATTATTTTAATGTACATGTGTATGTATATAGTCTTCTACTGCTCTGTAACCAAATGTTTCATATATCATCTAGTGCTGCCATTCATTCATCTACAACCAAATACATGTAATAGTGCTGTGACATCCACTCCTATCTTCTAAGCATTTCTTGTCCGCACATGCGTTTGTTTGTCTGTCCCTTGGAGTTTGACCGTCTCGCGCCTTTCCTGGTGTTTACCAAACGGTTTATCAGATCGCACGCGTCCGTTTATCGCAAATATGTTCCTTGCCTTTAAGATACAAATCTGCCGCACACGGGTTTAATGAAAAGCATGTACAGCCTACACTGAGTGGCCGCTGCTGTTCCCACAGTGCGGTGGTGAGTCTGTCATCACAGCTCGCAACAGGAAGTTGTTGTAACGCGCTTTCTTCATAATAGCAGACGAGACATCTGATGGAGTTGCTGCTGTCCAGGAAGGAAAGAAAGGAGAACAATCTGCCTTTTCACAGACAAAACATAAACTCAGACTCATGTTGAAACTGGGTCTTGTCTAGGTTTACATAACTGTGCATGAGGAGGTTGGCCTATTTCCTCCTGATAAGATGGACCGACTGTGGATCTGGTTCGTGAACGTTTATCTCTGAGATCAGCTGTAAGCCAGGAGTACCCCGGATAGCATTCATCTTTAGTCTACTCATTGACTCTCGTGAGCACAATGCTTTGTCTTCTGGCTGGCCGGCTGGTAGGCTGTTTCGCCGTGACGTAGCTTTAGTACAAGACCGCCCGACCCTCCACCTCATCTTGAGGTCAACTCGTGACATCCACACGGCCCTCCAGACCACCTCTCGAGGGGATGCCAGCTACTACTTATTAAGTACTTGTTACATTAACATTTGAGTCTCCTGTCATATAATTCATGACAGAAACTCTCATCAACTCTTTCTGAAAAAAAAAAAACAAACCCAAACATTTTGATGACTGGCATCAAGATTTGACAGTATTGCGGACTTGTGTTTGTAAGTGAGCATTGTTTCTGACACCTGTATATGAGCTAGTTGTTGCATACAGTATGTCAGTCTGACTGTACGCCACACGCCAGAATAAGCTTCTCGTGTTTCTCGTCTGTCAATGTGTCCCCCCAGACAGACCTATACACAACACGTGGTCCACAGCTGGGGCCCACCTTGGTTTGTTGCTGCTACCTATAAACATTAGCAACATGTCTGATGGATCAACTTTTTATTGCGAAGAAGTGCACTTTGAAAGAGAATGATTAGAAAAAGAAATATCTGTAGCACTGCTCTAAACAATCAAGGCGCAGTGTATAGATTGAGCCTCCATCCCACTCCCCCATGCACCTCCAAGAACTGGAGCGCTTAGCAACACGTGTCGGACTGTCATTTCAACCTGAGTTTTTGTGACCAGCTCCACACACAATGGATGGAAGGCCATCTCATGTTGCAGTGACACTGCGTGGAAAAAGGCTTGACCTTTTATTTGCAATATAAATAAAATTTAAAGAGGGAGGTGATGGTCGAGTCCTGTCTTATCACCGTAGTCGGCCATCGTGCAGCTTCATTGCCATCAGGACAGAAGAGCAGGATAAATAGGATCTGAGAGCATCCACTGAACAATGAAACAATCGTCCTTATGAGAGGCACATGGTTTGTTTACTTTGATGGAATTCTTGAAATCAAGGCACGATAGAACCGGGATTTTCAGGACAAAGCGACCTCTGGTGGCGGCTTGCCTGAGTTGTCTCTATTTCTGAGTCTGGGATGAGACACGGGGCAGCGCTCCTGGCACAAACACCTTGTCCATGGTTGGCATGGTCGAACCGTCCCTGTCTCCAAGCTGGGCGATGGCCGAGGCCACCTGTTGGACGGTTTGCTCTGTCTCGCAGTGTGTCCTTCCACAGACTGTTGTATCGAAGTGGAGGCACTTTCCCGTCAAAGCAACTAACCAGCCAACAGGGCGACCTCATGTTACAGACCTGCACACGAGAGACGTAGCTTCAAGCAGACTGGCGGCATGCTGACACTCCATGTATACAGACATCCATTGCTGACCACGTGACCCTGTCATTGGAGTGACCTGCTATTATGTGTGTTCCAGCAACAACTGTCTATTGTGACCCTCAGCGTTTGCTTTTTCTGTCTTGGAACTGATTAGACGATCTCTGTTAGTGCTTCTGTTTGAAAACAAGACCCTCTGCTCAATGAACTGTTTGCTTTTATAGTTATCGTGTCAGCCATACCAGTCTGTAAGCAGAAGAAATACTTTTGTATCAGAAACTTTTCATTTTTAAAGGCAAAGGAGTTGAAATGCTGCTGTTAAAAGGAGAGACTCTAATGCTGTCAAAGGTTCGCTTGAGGTGTTTGAAATAAGCATTTCCACTTATAAATGTTTGAAGAATTTCACGCTGCGCTTGGTAGCATCTGTAATTTGTGATGGGAGCGGCTGCTTTCAACTTGTGAAGCTGGCGCCCCCTGCCAGGCTGGATGCCAGAAGATAACTCAGTAAAGGTATGCATACACAGACACACGTGTATGCATGCTTTCGCAAGGTTCTCCATTTGTATTTCCTGCAGTCGTATGCACTCAGCTCAAATAACGAGGTGCTGATATAGAACTGCAGTTCTTTGAGAATGAAGTCAGAAGTTTGACCCATACACCTCGCAGCTACCCGCAGCTATGGTAACCTAGACACTTGCCAGCTATGATAGACGATTCTCAGAAAACTAGACTACCCGGGAAAGTTTCTCGACGACTGGTCCTCCGGTCTTACAGTGAGCGTCCCGACACGAGATCCTCACCCACAACCTTTTGGTTTTCACTGCAGTGGTGACAGGCGAGTATTTCTACCATCGGACCCCTCGACACACCTCCCGGGAGTAAGTAGATGCTGAGGGCGCAGGTATTTGGTCACGTGCTGCTGTTTGGTCTGTGAGCACGGCGCATGCGCAGTCCCACCCACGACCACAGGCCCCGAGTTGTGTGACGACGACTGCAGCGCTGTGCAGCGGCTGCTGGAAGTGAGGTGTCAGGTGGGAAGCAAGGGCTGCACTGCTTGTCATTTGATGCTGACAGTCGTGGTGCCCGGCCCTGCCAGCCCGGTGCTGAGCTGCATCGTAATGGCGACATTAACGTGACACACGTGTGACACATGCGTGCAAGGTTTCCAGGTCAAGGATTCAGCGAGAACAACTCTGGCCCATGCCTCCAGACAGAGTGGTCTGCTCTTTGCTTTAAGTGCGGAGGTGTGCAAAACCAATTAAAGTCTAAAGAGAGGCTGATGCAAGTCACTGACTGACTTATCTTTCAATAAAGACTAGTTTTTTTCCTAGGGAAGACTCTAATTATCTATTAGCTCGACAAACCCGCAATCAGAGCTGGAAGTTGTGCAATATACATATTAATTACACAGTCCAGCAATTAGTCCACGTTTTCTCAGAAGCAATAGAGACCTGGAGATGCATTGTCCTCCAAGTCATCGAAGAGTTGTATAATAGGTGAACGAGGTGCTAAGCTACTGAATAACCAAATAATAAGTGAATAACCGTACTTTGGCACCACAGTAGGCGTACGGCAAGGATGCCAACTATCACCTGTGTGGTTCAACATCTTGCAGAAGAAGAAATGTCGGCTGAAGAGGCTGAGGGCGGGAGACGGTGTAGTCTACAGTTGGAGACGTCCACGTGGTTGACGTGGCACGGAAAGGCAGGGCCGTGTGAAACGCTAATGTATGGTGTAGGACCTTCCTGTCCTTCTTTGACCAGACCTCGTCACCAGGCCTCCGCATACCTTTGTCTTGTTTTAAGCTATTCACCAGACCCTCCCTTGCAAGAAATTTATGATGACGTAGCGGTTTAAGACGTTTATAACGGGAATCAGGCACTGGGAGGTAGCAGACCTGGACATGCAATGGGGGTTAGAATGGATACATGCATGAACTGAGAGACCTAGAGATGCACCTGCTCCTTCCTTCCGCCCTCCTAGATCCTCGATCTGTCCGATTCGTCCTTTGACACAAGTACACATACACATATGTACAGACACATGTACAGACACACGTACACGTACACACAAGTACACATACACACATGTACACAGGTGCACATGCACCAGGCGGCGTCCCACGTGCTTTGACACGTCCGGCGTGCGCGCGGTGCCGGAGCTGTACGGTCTGCTGCTCTCTAGCCGCATGCACAACTTTGTTTAAAAATAACAGAACAAGCAGCGCAGGCCGGAAATTCGTTTCACAGACCCACAGTGTGTGTCAGGAGTCAAACGAAAGGAATGTGAGAACAGCGAGCATTGCCAGACACCAGCAAGGAACATGCTGCCTGTCCCTCGGCCCTCGCCGTCTGGAATTCCCGCTCGCAGAATCAAGGTTCCCTCCCTGGCTGCCTGCCTCTCCTCCTGCCATCTTCTCTCTATTGCTCATCCCACTTGCCGCTCTTGACTCTGACAGTGAGTTACTCCATGCCACGTCTGGTCTGCCTGCTTATCCACTCCCCACCCACCGGAGTGTGTGAAAGGAGGATGCGGCTGAAAAATATTAAATGACTGAAATCTTTTTTGTTCATTTTTGTGGATATAAAACTTTATACCTCACTACTGGTCAGCTCATAATGAACATTATAGTCTTTTGGAATATTATAAATCGCTACTGGCACCTTGCCTTCCTCTACTTCTCTCCTTATCTCCTCTCTCTCTCCCACCCTCGCCTCTCTTGTCGGCCTTTGTACGAGATAACATAACAAACGTGATTTTTTTTCTGGAAACATCTTTAGCCTGTTAACCATGTGAACATTTTCTCTTCTTTTTCTCGGATCTGGTCAAGGTCAAAATTCTTCTAAACACTTTTTCTAGGTTACTGAAACTATTCATACATAAATAGATGACATGCATACATGTATTACATACATACATATGTGCGTGTATTCATTCATAACTCTAGACTGTTAGGCAAGTCACAGTCTCCTGTCACGGATGAAACATTGTCGGCATTAATGACAAGTTTCCAGGAGGTTGTAAGGAAACATGTTGCAGGACTCAGATGTCAAACTTCCTGCTGGAGTGTGCCTCTGTAAGAAAATATTATTTCTCTGGCCGTCCACCCGACCTGCAAGGCTCTCTAAGTGCATATCCTCATCAACAACAGCTAGCTTTACCAAAATTCCAGAATTTTCAGCCCCTCCCACGGTCACTGGAAAGCCCCAGCTGTGGGTCCAGGTACAGGGAACTGGGATGGCGAGAGTTCCGCTTACACTGGAACTCGGGTAGTGCACGTGCACTCAGCGGCCGTCTGTCCTCATTTACCTCGGGGGTAGGTCCGGGTACTGGGAGAGAGCAAGGTGCTGATGTCAGGCAAGGTCCGAGTCTCTCGTGGGTGGGCGCAAAACTACCTTCTTGTTCGGTAAAACTTTCAACAGCTTCTCTGACAGCATCCCTCCCCAGTCTCCCTCCACCATCTGACTGCCCTTGTTTGCCGATATCCCCCTTCAGCTCGTCTGAGACATGATGCAATCTACTGCTGCAGAAGGTGCATCCCAGGGGTCAGGACCAGGGGTATGAGGACTGGCTGAGTAACTCATTAGCCGGTAGCTTCTGTTCCCCTCCAAAATATTTTCGCTTCCATTTCTTATGTTTACACGTGTGTGAGTGTGTGCGCGTGCGCAGCTCACAACTTACTGTTGTGTATATGACAGTATTTTGTCAAACATTATACATTCTTGTAACAGCTCACAATCTGTGGTCATACATTTCATAACATGTTATACAGCTCACATTATGTCGTCAAACATGTTACACAATGTTTTGAAATGTCTCACAATATGTCACATGCTGTCCCGAGAAGCTCGGTGAACACAGTCATAGATACATAGACACATGCAGTTCATTAAATTGTAAACAGGTCGTGTTCAGGGTCAGGATGACGAGGCATCTGTTTGTGAAAGTCGTCAGGGGCCCCGCGCTTGTGATTAATATGGTAACTAGGCTCCACATTAATTAGTCATTGCATGCTCTATCACATGCAATAAGCCTCGGGCCCCGCGGGAGCTAAGAACGGGCCTGGTGGTAGAGAGATGTGAACCCTGGCCAATGCCTTCAAATTATTATTCTTCCATTCCTTTACCTAACTTGTCTGTATCGGATGGTCCGACAGACGGGTACCGGTCAAGCTGATGTGTAGATGTGTCTGTCGGAGAGACTTGATTGGGTGTGTCGCAGATTCTTACTCAGAACCAGAGCTTCTCAGGGTAGGTAGGTGTGGCTGGGCGTCTGTTCTATAATTGTCCATCGTACATCACACATGTCGCTAAACAACCTGCCCAAAGCCCGTACATCATCTCAACATCCCCAACATCCACCCCGGTAGCAGAGCAGTGACGTAGTCAGCAGGCAAACAGGGTGCATGCTCTTATTTTGGAGCACACTCGAGTCAACATTAGTAGCATTAAAGGGCAAGGCAAGTCCAAGTTCCGATTATTTTTTGTTTTTTAAGAAAAGCGGGTTGAAGCAGAATCATTTGCTTATAATCGTATCTACAAGGCAGCGCCGAGGAGAGACACAAACATCGTCTTTAGGTTTGTCACGTGACTTTACGGTCTGTGAGATGTGACAACAGCTTTTAACCCTCGCAACGTGACTACTGAAACACTGCAAGCTGCCTTGATTTGAGGACAGCTTGAAATAAAGTGTTCACAGTAAATTGATGAACAGCTGGAGAAAGTAAAAATACAATTTTTCCTTTTTAGAAAATCAGGGTGAAACGAACTGGAGCAGAAACTAAGCGACTCAGGATTAGGATGAAAAAAAAACCCACAAAAACAACCAAGTGTGCGCGGCGGACATTAATATCAAACCTTTGAACACACGTGCATGTCAGTCTGTCTGTCAGTCAGTCTGTCAGTCAGTATGTCAGTCTGTCTGTCTTCCTAGTCTGTACTTCATGCAGCAATCTAACAAAAACTGGTCTTCACACAGTTCTATCACACAAACTCTCACTTGAAATCATTTTATGGCGTGGTGATCTCGAGATCCCATTGACAAGTGACAGATTGCTGGAATGGTCAAACAAGCCCATACCTCCAGCCGAACTTTTTGCTTTTCTGTTAGTTCTCCGCGTTATAAATATGTCAGCAGATTTTGTTATAGAGGCTTAGTGGCGGAGGGTTGGCATTCGTGACAAGAGGCTGCGAATGGAAGGGAAAACCATTGCCAGTCGCCCGCACATTGTCGGGTAGAAAAGCAAACGCTGGCTCTGACCTTCCATTCACAAAAGTCTCGACCACCGTGTGTAAGAGTGAAACTGGTGGTACCAGCACCCCTTAGATTTCAACCTGGCGTCTTGTGGGCGAGTATCTTCCTGAAAGGCACTTTATGATGAGCATGATTTATGTCTGGTAGCGGCTGACTGAACTTCTCTCGAGTGCTGCAAGATTAATACTCGTGCGGACCGCCGCAGCCTCGGTTTGGACTTTTTGTGGCAGAACTAAGTTGCCATTGCTAGTTATTGGCGCCGTTGGCAAGGTCTGTGTTCTCGGCTTTCTCGCGGCATTCTTGTTGGCGGCACCTGAATGCCTGCGAATCATGACGAGCCACTCCTCCCCTCATTCAGGTCACTTCTCGCTGTCTCCTGCAGCGCACAAAACCCACTCAATAAATTAGTGGCTTTGGGAGGTTTGCAGGGAACCTGGTCACAGCTCGTGACGACAGTTGGTGGAGACAACGTCTGTACCAATATACAAAAGTGAACTTGTATAGTCATTATTCAAGATTTACCGATGTTTAGTCGAATCGTATCAGATGATACTTTGCAAACTTTGTGCCAAATATTCCCTTTGTGAGACTCTAGCGAGACATTCACACCTGTACACTGAAGTCAGCACCGTGACGTCCCTGTACCGTGGTCACGCCTGAGTCACGTGCCCTCCAAGGGTTCAGCCTGCCCGTAGTTCGGCAATGTCAGCGGACCGTGTAAAAACCTTGTAATTCTCCAAAGTTAGTTTATTCGCTAAAATTTAGTGATTTGGATATTGTAATGAACTCAACCCTTCATTACAAATTCTATGAAGTCTGGTAAACCTTTAGGAAATCACATAAAATGATCACGTGCAATGCTGATGAGAATACTGATCCTTGTGGTTGCTGCTGTTGACAGACCGACCGACAGAAAGATAGGGGCAACATTATTGTAACCTGTGTACGTGTGTGTAGGTGTGGTGTCTACCATCATGTATCTCGGTAGTGACAGACTGAATATGTGTTTCTCAGGACGGAACATGTCTGGCTCCATTGACTTCCCTCTGTCCTTTTGTTGCATGCACATTCGTCCTTCTGTCGCGCAGCATTCTGCACATGCTTACACCTGACAAACTGTCGTCTGCACCCGCGGTCTACCACCTCCACTGCTGCATGTCACGGTTATGACGAGGGCGGACCACAGCATCCCACGTGACGGCCCTTCACCCGAGCAGCCGAGACGTCCTCCTGGGCCCTCCCTGTTGTCTGAAGAGCTCGGCGCCATAAACCAAATATTTCACGCGGCTATAAAAAGCATCGGCGTGTTTGAATGTTGGGCTACTGCCACATTAATCACACGCAAAAGAGAAAGACAAGTAGGTGTCTCGTCCTGCACTTTGTGGATTTAGCCATTGTGTGTGTGGAACAGCGTGTGAAGTCATTTCCCGCCACGGTGGACGGGAAAAGGTTTGAGTTTCACTAGGTTGTAAAAATCATGGCGTAGTTTGGGGATTAACCAGGATAAAGATATCATTGCTACAGTTGGCAGAGACGATGATCTCTAGATCGCTTCTCTGCAGTTTACAATATCTTTATAGTCTCGTTTATTTGACAGGAGCACAAGCAGATCGTGTCTGGTAGAGAGTGGTTGGCTGGCGGGAAAATGCTTCCAGAGCATTATGAAAAAACCTCCGACGACCTGCTCTGCGAAAAGGTGTCACGTGTAGAGTGTTCTAAGCCGAGATTTGAACCCAGAGCTTCTCAAGTCAGCGGTGACAAGTGAGTGTTTCAACCATTACACTACCGGACACTCCTACAAAAAGTGTCGGTGTCGATTTGCCATAATGAACGATCAGGAAAAGCTGGGGCTGGTTGGGGTGGGTAAACAATCCAATGCACCTTTTTGGACATAAAAAAAAATATCACAAACATTTTAACAATATAAGCCATTTCCTAGAAATCGGACCTGGAGAAGGACAAATAGCTGAAGAGGAAATCATATGTAAAAAAAACACATTATGTGGGAGCTGTGAGAACATGGGACACATTTTAACCCCTGGACTACCCCCCTATCGCTAGAAAGATGGTCTGACCACACTGACCACCTGCCTGTCACACAGTTCTGGTCACAGGAATATCAAACAGAAGGCCGGCAAGCCGCGGTACGAAACAGCAAGACAGCGGGTTGTCGCCATAACGGTGTGGGTCGTCCGAGACAGCGTGGTGCGCGCGCACAAAGGAAGCGCTCTCTCTCTCTCTATCTCGCGCCCACCTATTCGTGCTCCTTGTTGGCGAATTCTCGGTCTCAGTTTTCTGGCAAAGGAGACAGGCGTAGTTCTGTATTTGCAAAAAAAAAAAAAAAAAAAAAAAAAATTAACTGGAAACGCACAGATGCGCCATAAAACTATTTTTATCTCTCTCCCACTGGCTGAGCTCAAGCAAGCGTGGAAGCGTTTGAAAAGGACCAGGACGGCCACAAGTTAATAGCCATCCCCTCGAGCCAGGACTGGCCAGAGGGAACATGTCATCTGTCTTCTGTAGGCATGCAGTGTTGTCACACATGCGGCAGTTGAGTTTTTTCTTCTGAATTTGCAGTCATTGGCTGAAGTGCATCATTTGTCACTGCTCATGGCGTTCATGGGTCACTACATCAACTAGACATCACACTACATCTACTAGTCATCACACTAAATCTCTAGTAATCATCAGCCACTACATAGAGTCATCAGTCCTCCCTTGGAAGTGTTTCCGTCGTTTTTCCTTCTGTCCTCAGGAGCAGGTACACGTACTTTTCGCCGACGGACGTTTCGCCGCCGGACGTTTTGGAGCCGGACGTTTTGCCGACCGGACGTTTCGCCGCCGGACGTTTCGGAGCCGGACCTTTTGCACTTCATTTCGGCCTTTCACGCGGGACCTTTAGCCGAAGTCAAGTGTGTGACGCCCCTTAGCTCACACATTTCTCTCGCCATTGTATCAATGTATCAGTGAACTCTCTCTCACTATCCTCCTCATGTGAACCGTTAGCTCACACATTTCTCTCGCCATTGTATCAATGTTTTTTCTCAAAGCTGTTGCGCATAATCTGTGACAATCAAAGCGAACTGTCTGTGAAGTCTGTGTGTAAAATTTGTTCCAAATAAAGACTTATTGTGTAATCTAGTAGTTACTTTCATTCTTTGAGAAGTAAGTTCTCTCTCTCTCTCTTTCTCTCTCTCTCTGACATAATGCGGCGAAACGCCAGTCGACAAATAGTCCGCACACGCAGGAGCACGGTACTACATACGGGTCTCACATTTTGTCGTCTAACAGTTTTGTCCTTGTTGCTGTCGGCCTTCGGGGCACCTGCTGGTCTCCATCTCGATAAGCGTTCATCAGTTTTCCTTTCCTTACTAGTACCACAATACTCCGTTCCTTAGTTTCCAGAACTCACTTGATAAAAACGCTGACTACACCTGTCAGTGATCGGATCACAACTGCTTGTGTTCCTGACAGCTGGTGTTGTGAACAATGGTGTCAGTGTTGTGAGCAGAGCTGCCAGTCGTCTGCCGACAGCTGTCACGGCGACAGGACTGGCAGTCATCTGAACAAAGTTGCCTGTGTTCTAAACAGCATTGTCAGTTGTCGGTGCTGTCAATGCTGTGAACGGAGTTGTCGGTGCTGTCAGTGCTGTGAACAGAGTTGTCGGTGCTGTCAGTGCTGTGAACAGAGTTGTCGGTGCTGTCAGTGCTGTGAACAGAGTTGCCAGGGTTCTAACAATGCTGACTTCTAGTCTTTTCTACAGGCTTCCGGTGTATTTGTAGCTCACATCACTCTCGCCACTGTTGCCTGGTGCACCCCACCACTACCACCGTCCCAGCATCCCCAGGCGAGCACGTGCTTGGTGCGAGTTGTTTGCGCCTTGCAAGAGGTACCACCGGTACCGTGCTCTGCATTCCTGTAGCGTCCGTCAGCCACGCGCCACACATTGTAGCAGACTGCGGCTGTCAGTTGTGTGTACCCGACTGATCTTTCCGACGGAGCCGACGACCTCGTCTGAGACTTGCAGGCTGTGGGGCACGTGCACTGAAATGCTGCTGCCTGATAGGTCTACGTATTACAAGTGTTCTCGGTGGTTTTTATTAGAACTTCACTTGCGGCGTCGGCCTTCTGTTAGCGGAAGTAATTTGACTGCTGTGATCTTAGTAATTATGACACGTTCAGAAGAAAATTATCGTGGGATGAGGACAAGGTGATAGGAAAATAAGACTCCATGCTTGCGACCTTTGACCCATGAGAAAAAAAATGTGACATGAGCTCTGCTAAAGGTGATATCCACCAACTTGGGTAGTGAGCGAGAAGTATTGTCCTGATCATATTGATGTCATCTGGACATCGTCCAGGTCCAACTAGTAGAATGCAGGTATTGTCCAGGTCATATCAGAGCGATTTAGATATTGTTCAGATTATACTAGTGGGATATAATAATTGTTTGGTTTGTTCTAATGCGATTCCACTGACAAATTATACGAGATGTGTCTGAACAGTTGCTAGACTGGTGTCACAAATAAAATATTATTCAATTCCAAACAACGAACTGCAAGTACTTTCCCCCTACTCCTTCGATTTTAATACACTTTTTCATCCTTCTTGGCCATGTTTCCATCCACTGCTGGAAGGATTATTTTGTCTTCGTCTCTAGGACCTATTGGTAGTCTCCAAGCTTTTAAAGCGGGTGTCCTTTGATGATTCCCTTGAGCTTGGGAACAAGAAAGTCAGGTGAAGCAAAGTGAATAGCGAGGTTGTTCCAGTCCGGGGATGTTTTCGGTCAGGATGCTCAGGGCATTTATGAGAAGGTGCATCTTGACTACTTCACGACCATTCACCTGCCCACAAAGCAGTTCAAGTCCTCTCTTAAATGAAGTCACCAAGGCTGTCCTCGTGCACAACACGATAAGCAAGGCGCGTGACGGCGCGCGTGCTGAGGCGTAGATGGCCGTGACCCTGTTGAAGACAATTACCTGGCACTTAGCAAAGAATTGATAAACAATCCACGGAGAACGTCAGACATCACGTGACAGGCACGACTTCCTCCTCTGACTCCACTCTCCGCCCTGTCTCTGCCCACAGCTCACGACTGCTGACGTCACTGCATCACGTGGCTGACAATGACCACCAGGAATATGCTGATGATGACTGCCAGACATTGACCCACTGTCATGACCGCCAGAGACCCTGTGACCGGCCAGCAACATGACAGAACGGTAGTGACATTAGACAAGGACCTGCTTCTGTTAGTCATGTGGTGTCCCCCTCCCTCTCTCTCTCTGATAACTCCCAGCATTCTCAGCGTGAAGGTACATTATAGTGCAGTGGGTATCTGTACTTGTCCTGGACATACCGGGTACTTCACACAACCAACACTAGTCCAGTCTGTCGACTATGTTCAGGTGTGTGTGTGAGAGAGAGACAGGGCATGATAGGGGGCGGGTAGACGAGTACCTGGCGTAGAGGTTGTTCCTGGACTGCTGAGTGTAGTTTGGGTTTTTACGAGGAAGTCTATGTGACGACATAACGGCTATATGCGTCGATGATAGAATGGTTTGAAGTTGCACAGTCTTTTTGATCGTGTGAACCATTTCATGTAGTGCCATGATATCTCAAGTGTACAGTCGATCAATCAATCAATCAATCAATCAATCAATCAATCAATCAATCAATCGTTTTAACGTGAGACCAGATGGTCAGGCTGTGTTCCTCCTTAAGCAGGGCGGCAGGCCATTGTCCGGACTGCCACCTACCGCAAGAGAAGTGTTCTCAATATTGTGGAGTGTGACGATGTCTGGCATTCTGTATACATGGAGGTCAGATGACATTTTGCTAAACTTAGTACCTATTTTTTGTAGAACTTTGTGACATATTTGCAGTGCCATGCCTCCGACTGTAAAGGCCACGTAGACACTGTTACCGCTTTTCCGTTTCTTGACAGTGTTACCGCTTTTTACTGACATTCAGTAGCTTGTTTAGAAGCAGGATGGTGGAGGGTAGAGATGGTGGGCTGTAGGCTGATAGCGTGGTTGTAGATAACAAAAGAGTTCCAGAAGATGCTGCCAAACACCAGCTGCTACGGATTCCTGCAACAGATGAGGAACCTCTTTACCAAGAACCAATATGATATCTGTACATCCGGGATTCTTGGCTCCATTGTCTTTTGAAGCAAAAACAACATTTTTAGCCCCAAGATTTAACATGCAGCTGTGATATCGGCTAAATTAAACGAGAATTCCTGTAAGAACATTAACCCTATCTCCTTTAATCTAATGGGTTTTTAGCGATTAAAAACGAATGTCGGTGTCGCAATGGAATGTTAAACAGAAACAAACTCGAGATTCTGTTATTTATCTTATCTGTCATTGTTTGTGTCAATACCTAATCGACGGAATAAATAAAAGACCCTTGAGTCTTTGGATGAAACTAAAGAACATTAATTTAGGAGTGATGTCTTATTTATGTATACATTTACAAAAAGTTTTTGCCGCCGGGGCCAATGCCTGAAAACTCGAAAGACGAAAATTTGGGCTGAAAGTGATATGGAGAGAGAACTTTGTGCTGATGACAAACTTGGCGATTTGAATATGACATTTCATTGAATTGCAGATGAATGAGCTAGATACCAATGTTACATCGTGGATGGAAAGTCAGTGAAAACATAAAGTGTCACCGAAATGAACAAACAACTGCTTGCAGTGTCAGCTTCAACATCTTTGCCAGGCATGGAGACAAGCACCGTGAAAGAAGGGTGTTGCACCATCAGACACTGATGCTGTGGAGTTGGCGAAGAGAGTCTGATAAGTGTGAACATGAACTAGCACTGGTGCAAGATGCGCCTTAATAAACATCAACAAACATGTCGGTAAATAAACAATTTTATTGCAGGAACGAATCTTTGCAGAATCAGAGCGATGCTTTGCCGAGTGCACTTTGTCGAGTTCAAATCGCTTCATCTATCAATCAGCTGAAGTGGTGTCGATGGCAGACGACGGTCACAATAAAACAATGGGATAAGCAAGACCACGCACACACACACGTGACCCCTCCCTCCTCCCCCTCTGTCCTTTCGGGTTTGCACACGGAACTAAGAAAACTGCTAAATTTTGATTGGATGTTGCCATAGGACACGGATCTAAACGAAAGAGCCTCATCACTGCCACTTACCTTGTGGTTGTTGTTACAAGCAACGGTTCCCGTGGCCTGGTGTAGCAGCAGGCCGTGCCCTCTGCTGGAGAACAACAACAGCGGCTGTAATCAGACACACAACTTCCACTTCCGGCCAGGACGCTGCCTGCGGTGCTGTGAACCTGTTCTCACCAGGGTGTCGGCACACACTTGGTGCAAGCTGTGTTCGCAGCAGGGGGGATGCTGGTATACCGGGGGTTCAGCTTAACTTAGTCTGAAAGGTCGTGACGTCATCAGACGCCATTTTGGTAGAGCGGCTGTCCGAAATGTGTGGTTAATAAATATGCCGATCGAATGTGTTTATGTTTGGATTTTTAAGTATTTTAAACCCGTTATGGTTGAAGGCTGGTGGAGATTAACTGTAGGATTATCACGAGGGCGATTTCGCCATAGTATCGTTAACTGCTCAAATCGACGTTCGCACCCATGATGGCGTCTCAAGCTGTCTTGGCTACAGCATACTCCTTGGTGTCGGTACTTGAACTACATACCAACTTCAAGCCCTGTACAGTCTTACCGTCTCTATCAGAAGTGGCGGAACAGCTGGCGGAACACTTGGTGGAACAGCTGGCGGAAGTAGGAGAATCGCGTGACGTCATGTCGTCTGCGTCTCTCAGCCAATACCCTCACCCCAAGCGCTAAATATGCAGACCTCCATATGTGTATGTTTGTATATTTGACAGCTTCTTTTTGTGCCATGCGCATCGACGAAGGGCTCGTGGGGCGACTGGTGCGGTGGTTCAAACACTCGCTTGTCTCCCACCACTGCAGAGAGAGGCTTTCGGTTCAGATCTCGTCTCAGGACACTGTGTATGTAACACTTGTTTTCATAAGTGGCAGCGGGTGTTTTCTTCAGATACCCAGGTTTTCTCCTCCCCACTCTCTACTCTCCAGTGGCGTAGGAACCAGGGGGGCAGCGGGGGCAGCCGCCCCCCCAAGGAAAATACAGGGGGGGCAGGAATATCCTTTTGCCCCCCCAACATTTGAGACGTAATTCCTCACAAAGAACCAAAGAAAGGTAGGGGAACGTAGAGAGGAGACGGTCATCACCGTCACAAAAGCGGGCCCTGAGGCAAGTGGAGGCTCTAGCACCTCTGACGATCAGATCGGGGACAGTCCGTTGGTATTGTTTGCCATGCTAATTGCAGGCTGTGTTGAAGCCTGAGCGAAGAAAGCAGCCGGACAGTACATCGGTACATCGAGTGTCGTCTCCCTCCCCCTGCCCCATAATGCGACGCCTTTTCTTTGGCGGTTTTCGTTTGAGCAACATAAAACATCCCCCACCCACTCGCTGTCACCTAAAATTATCTGCTATCGCTTACAACCGAAGGGCCGCACTGGCCATCGGGAACACAGAATGCCAGTAACGAATTAGTTTGCATACCAATACCCAGTCTTGCCAATCAGACAGGAACCCTTACACTTTGTGAAAAGCTAGCAAAGCACGAGGACTTCCATCTTACTAGACCAACGGTTTAGTGCGAATTGACGGCTTTGACTTCACCTAAGTAAGCAAAGACTCTGAGTCCCTATATTGGTAGTTTTCTTTAGAGACAGAGAGACTGGTATTATTGCTATCTACGACTCAGGGGAAGTGCATAAGTAACATTTCTAAAACTACACAAGGGCACTCTTTTATCATCAACGACTGTGGCTGGTACTCAACATAAGTTATCTGTGTTATACTGTTTGGTTTGTATATATGTGTCCGTGTTTGGTAGATGGCCATAGAACGTGTCGCATCGCTGGCTCAGCACGTCGGTAGCGAGGAAGGGGATGGCCCTGAGGCCATTCCCACCCTAGTTTCGTCCCTGGCCACGGTGGTCTGGCCAGTTTATGGCCTTAATTATAGGGTAGCCTTGCGTCTTCCTCTCTGGTCTCTTTGGTTCTCTTTGGGGTGGATGGGGCTATTTTTCCCACGGTGTGCGGACACCGAGTTCAGGTATAGGCTGTGCCTCTTTGTAACGTGTATTATCTCGCGGACGCTGGGCCCTGTGGGTAGGGAAAGGTTCTGGAGGTTTCTTGAAGCCTATAGAAACCTGCCACACAGGTATATGTGGACTGGGAAGACGGGGCGGAGAGACCTGTGCCCGTCTCTGGAGTAGTCGGGGGTTTGCCACGTGCTGTGTGTACTGTCGCTGGAACTGGCGTGGTGTCTAGAAGAGGGTTCCAGCAACCAGCGTATTTCCCGCGTTTGTTTTGAGATAGAACAACGCGTGTCACGAGCCGTTGGGTGAGTAGGCTTAATTAATCTTTACCTTTGTTTTTCCCCCGATGGCTACCCTGCCCAGTATGCAGACGTGTACGGTGTGTGACCGAGTGTGACTGCGCGGCCTGTGCATGTGTGCATAGGTGTGTGCGCGCTGGTGTATATGTGCAGAGCTGGAATGTTGATCGTTGCTGTCACGGGGTTTGGTGTTTTCTTTTTTAGGTATAATGTTTGGTAGCCGGGAGTCATTCTTTAATTTGTTTTTTTTTTTATTTAATGCTGCTTTGCCTTTTAACAATAAAGCAGCGTGTTGTGATGCTACCACTGTGTACGTGCGTGCGTCAGTACCCCCCCCCCATCCTTTTTTTACGTAATGTGCGATTGCGAACGCCGTTCACTGTCAACAGGGAGTTTGCCCCCCCAACGCCGAACATCTTCCTACGCCACTGCTCTCGTAGTGCGAAATCACCTGTATAGGTGGAAGCACTTTCCGGCCAAAGTAAGGCAACCAACCGGAAAGGCCTGTTTGTACTCTCGCCACTGCGCAAGTCCACAGAAGTGCAGTCGTGCCAGAGATGTCTACATAATATTACAGCACGAACTAATATCCTATCTACGTCCATGATACAGTATATGGTTAACATCTCTGACCACTGCCTACAATGTGTGAAAGTCTTGTACATCTGCTTGTTTCTTTGCTCGTGTCTGCCGATAGTCAATCCCACTGTCCCTTCATGTTCAGGTGTCATGGTGTCAAACACGTCATCTGATCATCTTTGTATCTTCACAAAGTTGTTCTAGTTGCTTGACACCAGCGCTCACCACACTCTCCAAACAAACCACGTTGATGAGTGACATCTGGTTGATGTTCGTGGTGTGTGTACGTGTGTGCGGGTGCATGCAGCGTTCATGCCCTTACACTTGTTTGTCTGTGTGTTTGTGTGTGTTTGGAGACTTGCAGCAGTCATAGAGTGAGGTACATCAGTATGCAACATTCCCCAGTCATGGAATCATGCAGCGACAGCCGAGGCAAAGGGCGAGGTGAGAGGTCACTCTCAGGTTACACTGAGGTCAGCCCTCGCCATCTGGCTGCTGACCTGTGACGATCTTATCGCGTCAACGTGTGGGAGAGCAGAGCAACTCAAGTGTGGCCTCTTGATCACGTGGAGCAGTCAGCATGAGTATACATACACTCGGCTGGTTACTGTGGCTTCCTCCTTGTCATTCCTTGAATAAAGGTAAACAGGGTTACGGTCGGCTGTCCAGTGCTGTCCACTGCCTGACATCATCATAATTACTTGTTGTCACGCCTCACAGCCTGTCAGACATGAACACCACTCTGGTACCCAAAGTAACAGGTGATGATGGCGGGGGTATAGCCGGGTAGAGGGGTAGGTAATGATGGTACCTCCAGCAGGAGTCCAAGTAGCTGTTAGCGGCGAGGCGTGTGGTGGCGAACACCGCCAGAAAGAGAAGGTCAGGAGGTCAAGATGTTTCAGCCGTCAAAGGATCGGAGGATCACAGCTGCCGGGCAGACCTCCATGAGCACAGTGCTACTGGGTGGTTCCACGGCCTCAGGGAGGCCTTTCTACTCAATGCTTGTTTTTACTATCTTGGGTTCGACCCTTAATGATGGCGGGGAGGGGGATGAACTGGTGTTTTACGCCGAGCCAGCAGCTTAGTCTATATGACGGAAAGGTAGCCAGCCCTGTAAACAGATGCCACATGCAGAGAAAGAACAGCGTGTCCGAGACAAGAGCCGAACCCAGGACAGCCAACCCTCACTGTATTGGACAAGCGCTAGCCGTTGCGCCTCCCCCCGTCCCGGTCCGCTCCCCTCCCCAATGACCAGAAGCGGGATGCACTATCAGCGAGGGTAAAACAAGTCATCAGTAGCTTGACCAGCAGCCGGGTAACTCGATAAATCACACCTGGCTTTGAGGTGAGGGGCGCCTTCATCCACCTTCTCCCAACTACTGTTCGAGTAACCCAAGTGTCTGTACCTGCGGGTACATGGTATGAGTACGAATGTTAGGAGGCAAGTGCCGCTGCAAGTCACGTGACACAATGGCCGAGCGAGGGTCACGAGAAGAGTTTAGGCTTCCTGCAGCATGTTTACCATTTCCTGAAAAATATACACATGCTAGGAGAGCAGTTGTGATTTCATACTCATGCATGTAAAAGGTGTCAGTTATCTATTTGTTAAGCACGTAGAAGTCTTATTTTTATCTCTTCCTTTTTCTTTTATTATTTAAATCTTTTCCTTATACACCTTTGAGGTTTTTCTAGAGGCGGAGTAGTTCACGACCCGATTCAGGTTAATAGTTTTTCTGAAACCCAGGTTTGTGGTGGGGAGACCGTGGAGGAGTGTCAGGGGAAATCTTTTAACAGGAGGAAAAAAATCGCAAAACATGAGAATTAAATTCTGCACCTTTGGTATTAATTAACAAAAACGAGGGTGTTTTAAACATCGGTTTAACCTGAGGTCACCTTATTTAAATACAACGTCTGCTGTAACTAACTGTTCACCTTGCAGTGGTTAGATTAACCTCAGCTGTGTGCATAACCCAGGGTTAGCTGTCTGCCATGGTGTGGGCCATGTTCAAACCGCGTCACGCCTCAGTGGCGAGTGTTTAAGCATGACTGAATAGACACTACCAGTCGGCAGAGAGAGGCCCTAATGTCTTCTCTCTCCCCATGATGTCATTAATATGCATAGTCAACCCCCGCCCCGCTAGGTGGCGCCATGTGTCTGCTGCATTGTATGGACGGTGTGACTCTCCTGACGAGCCTGACAGCGTCAGACAGCAGCCACAGCGACCACGACAAGCAGTGACGTCACCAGGGCACTCTCAGGTCACACTCCGACTGGTGGCCGCTCCGTCTGCGGCCATTAGTGCGTTGCAATGTGCTGCAACAGGTTAAAGGTCATGTGGCCTGGATAGTTCCACCGCAAAAAGGTTTGCTATCGAGAGCATAACAAATAACATTTTCCCCGTTAAGTTTTGTTTCAGGTTCCACTTTCATTTTTTTTTCAGCCTCGCCGTAAATTTATTTACAGCCAACGCATCTTTACGAGATAACGATATCGATGACACTCTAGCAGAGCCGCCAAGAGCCAGCAGGGGCTCCGGGGCAAACGACCTCTCGTAAACTATTTCCCCCGTATATAATAATATGCTTACAATCCGATTGACTCAGGCCAGGTGCCGTTGACAGCCGCGGGTACAGGATCTTCCCACCTGCCCCCTCCCCTGCCTTCTACTCATCACAAACTATTAATCCGCGAGCGTCTTTCGTTTTGTGTACGTCTGGTGTACCGATGATGTCCGCGTTGGGACTTGCGGATGTATGAAAGGAGTGACAGTGGTGTCATGTCAGCAAAGGTCGGACGCAGTTCAAGGTGCAAGTCGCTAACCTGACTCTTGCACCTTGACCGCCCACTCAGCACTACCTGCCCCCAGGGTAGCAGGTGAGAACGCGTGAGGCGCTAGGGAGTGGCTGGCCGCCATGCTGGGAGGTGCCCCCTGATGATGAGTCAGGAAGGTGGCAGCGCCAAGTGTTGCTAAGGGTAACGGTGATGAGCCTCATTACCGGGACAGCCCTCGTCGAAACGTCCGCCCAGGACCTTACATGAACCGGACCGTTACAAGTCTTGTCAGAGGATTGCAGTACAACGCCCAACACTCCTACCTGATTATAACCTTTGACATATTTAATATAGACTTCACACACACTCTCTACTCTACACTCACGTACGCACGCACACACACACGCACACGCGCGCACACACACACACACCGAGCGGCAGTACATCACAGTCGACTGTAAATGTTTGTGGTGACTGTCAGGGTCCTTGTCACATTAGACAAAGCGCTTACGCCCAACGTGATGACGAGGTCCAGAACAATGTCTACAACAGCAGTTTCATGTTCAGTATAATAACAGTTTATCAAGTCTTATTTACACAGTAAGTTTGGAGATGTGTAGAAAGTGGATTCGTGGAACTGCCAGACGTCTGTTGTACTCGATGTGCGCCTTCTACTTCCTCGAGTTTAGTTTTAAGGAGTTTCTCAAGCTGAGGAGGTGTGTCTGACATCTCGCGGTTTTTTGTGTTTGTTTGTTTTTATAGTTTTGTTTTTCTTTGTTGCATGTTTACAAGCTGTCATGTGAAATGACCTCAAATCCGGCAACAGTCAGCCACAATTGGGCCCACAATCAGCGTCACGGATGGCTGCGCAGATCTTCCAAAACAGTTGAACACGGTTTAACAGACGAAGCGAGAGTTGTTGACAGCCTGGACCTTTAGTAAATAAATTGCATGGACTGTGCGTGAATTTTATGGACTGCTGCGAAAATCCTACGTGTTCCAGTCACATACTGGTTATCAACAGTGTCAACTTTCAGAAGCACACAAATAGAAGGTTTTTTTTTTTCATTCATCTGATACATCCGTTCCACAAACGTCTTTTTTATATCCTCGTGAAAGACTCTTGATGAAAATACATCGGGTGCTGACGTCAGCTGTAAGGAACTTCACCTATCCATCGCCACTCTTTCATTGTTTCATTCTTTTTCTCATTTCATTCATTCGTTCTTTCTTTTCCAACAATCTTTCTCTCCGTCACATTTGATGCTTCCCGTTGATACACTAGCATGCACCGTCTGAGCTGAATATAACAACAAACATAAACAGATAACTTGACCAGTAACTGCTCATACATCCATACAACACAGTCGTGGATTCTGTCCGTAGGACCAAAGAAAGGAGGATGGCGAGACTTTGGCGAAGCCATGGCTGTTCAATAAAATCTTTCAGACCACCATGCGCCTTCCGGTGCCTCTCTCAGTGCTGTTGGTCTTTTTCTTTCTCTCTTTCTCTCACTCTCCGCGCTGCTCTCAACGATTTGAAAGCGATGAACGTCAGCAGGTAGATGCCAGACCTGACGACGAGCAGGCGGCAGGCTGGAGCAGCAGGAGCCATGTTTGATGGCCACCTTTACAGCGACACCTGGTGAGTGAGGAGCGGTCCTCACCAGGCGGTGGCCTCACTCCTCGCAGTGTTGCACAGGCAGTCTTCATTTCCATCCTGAGAGGACCTCCTGAACTCGGAGGTATTCCTGCTTGAGTCGCGCTGTTAATTCCTGCTGCATGAGCATGCTCGGCTGAGAAGTAGGTTAATGAGTCTGCGCACAGGTCGGGGTCAAGGGTAGAAATAAATTTTGCCCGGGATCGTGTGAGGCTTTCCTCGGCAGCCAATGAAATGCGTTTTATCCTCCTTGTCTTTCAAGCCAGGCCGTCTTGAAATCGCGACTTTCGTTTGTTTAAAATGGCAGAAACGAATAATTAAAAACAAGGAATTACTAATTGAAACGATGGAGAGACACTAGTAGTTTGAAGAAGTGAGCAGAGAGAAACAAAGGCTTTTCCAGCCGCTTTCATCTTGGACAGCTAGAAAAAAAAAAAAAAACTGGTCTGTGGAGGACTGTAACACAAAAAGTAAATTCTGCTGGAAGCAACCAGCAATGTTATTAATTATGGTTTTGTGATGTTTTGTCACTGCTGTCTTCTCGCCCTCTGTCCGCTCTCTGTCTTATTAACAAAGGCACGTGGCTGTCCAAATATCGGGTAAAGGGAGCGACCCATGCCGGGTAGCGAGGTGCCCAGCTATACTCTTTCCTTCTTCTGTTTTCCTTCTGTTCTGTAGCCAGGTGCGTCCTCCCGGTGCGACAAGTCGAGAGGTACCCAAGTATTTTGGGCAGAGGATATCTTGAGGACCAATCCCGGTGTCTAGAGGAGCTCCTCTCAGTTATATTAGTACACAACATTCAGTCTGTTTCAACGAATTCTCGGAAGAAACAAGGGCGAAAAAGTCTTGTCCATTGAGAGAACAGATGAAGGAGTAACAGAGCATTTTTATCAAACAGACAAAACCTAGCAGATGGTAACATATGCGAGTTTTGTTGCAAACATAATATTGCAAAAGAGAGCAGAGTGTTCGCGGACAGCCAGTTACTCAGGAAATGCAAGCTAGTGTGGTCGAAATGGTGTATCCAGAGAACAAACAGGAGACCGAGAATACATGTATCAGCTTGTCCACAAAAACAACAACGCTCCGAGCGGAGGACATGGAAGACAATTTGCTGGAGCAAAATAAGTGTAGGCAGCTGGACTGGTATTATTTCGCACTGGATAGAGGCACAGCTGTAACTCACACTGCACAGCTGCTTCTTTATATCCTCTTCGTTAACGATGACGTGGATATAACCCACTGGAGTCAGCGAAAGACACTACAAAGGCGAGGATTTGGTGATGAAAGTGAAAAGGTGCATCTAGAAGCATGGGCCTCCATGTGGAAAACGTTGATTAGTGTCACTACTGATGGATCTCCATATTTAACTGGCAAGAATGATGATCTTCTGACCAGAGTTCATCGAACTGTTCATAAAACAAATTCGGGCCACAAAGTCACCTTTCTTCACTACATTGTACACCGAGAAGCAAACATGTACTGGACATGAATCATGTTGTGAACTTGCAGACGGTCCCACAAGTGTCCTGTGGCTAAGCTTGGCGAAAGATGTGAAAAGTTTGTGATCTCCGAGAAAAAAAAGTTGTGTTTTAAAAAATAAAAGAAGAGACAAATACTTTCCCTCGCTGGTGACAAACATGGATTCGACTTTCTTGTTCGTGAAGTTGCACGGGCAGAAAAGGATTGCGAGGGACATCTGTAGCTTCGAAGGGAAGACAACATCCACCCTGGGTACAGAAAGCTGGAGGTGACATCGAGTCACGCAACACGTGACACTGGCGGTAAGATTAAATCACAACGTGAAACAAACCTTTCACATAACTTTGTACATCTGACACTTCACCATATACACCTGTGGCAACCACGTACACCTGGCGCAGCGGTAGACACCTGACACAAAGACTGTAGATACTGTCAGCAAAGGTTATCCTCTCTGCTGTAAGTACATGTGCTGTGTAGAACCTGTGACCCCGTCACGTGACCAGTGAGACTGCGCGCAGGTGAAACATCTTTTATTCTGTGGCGAGTGTCTGCTCTCATGTCTTTGTTTGCCTAATTTTGAATGAGCTAGTGAGCTGACTTCTACCTGTCAACAATCAGTTTCTGTAATGTTTATGTATAAGGTACTGTCTATGTCCGACTGTCCGGAGACAATAACTGCCATGTGACCACAGACCACGTGACTGTGAAGCACAGAAGACTGTCAAAGAAAGGACAGGAGAGATTTGACAGTTTTGACAGCTCTGAGTTCCCATACTGTCTAACTGTCGGAGGAACTGTGTCGGGGGCCTGACCTAGACAGCGGGCGCTCGCGCTGTTGTCGGGTATGTGTGACTATGCATTGTGGTGTCTACACCCGCGCCACCCCGCTCTCTGCCGACATCCGCTTGGATACAGAGTCAGGCAGCTGTGGTCTGACCTGTAGTCAGCCCTGTACCGGCCTGTCACGACTCTCCTCCCACTGCATTTTCAGTCTACATCCCTCCGTGACCTCGGGTCATAAGGCTAAACGTATCAGATGCTACAGCTGCTCATCGCTTTACTTATCAATCAATCAATCACCTGTCACACCACCCCGAGCAATGGATTAATGCGGTCATGATGTAAATCAGTTTCAACGTGTGGTGGCGATGGTGGTGATAATTGCAGGTGTACATGAGAGATGCTGACGTTGGCGGCAGTGTGTGTGTGGGAATTACTTATATTAATCACTTCAATGATTATTTCGGTCTTTTCACACTTGTGTACTTTTCAATATCAAGATCGGAACTGACGGTCCCAGGACCGTTGCTCAAGTTCCGTGACTGGTGTAGGTTTAGTCTACGACACGTCAGCGAAGTGTAGACAACGGAAAGTTATATATATACAGTCATACATCTTTTCTCACCAACCTCGTGACCTCTCAAGTACGTCAGCATCATCACGACAACGGCATTTACCTGTGGAGGGTACCGAGGGTCATGCACAGGTAGGTGTTAACATGTGGATATCACGTACAGGTGTATCATGAGGCGGAAATTGTAGAGGTAAGCGTGTTAGTCTGTGTAAAGAGAGGTGAGTAGATCAGTATGTGGACAAGGATAGGTAAGGGATTCAGTGTGGGAAAACGCAGAGAGTCCTATACATAAATATATAGGTGTTGGCGAGAGAATATATGATGTCATGGCTTTTTAAGAGTCGAGTTTAGTTACTGACTTGGTAGAGCTGACATTGACAGTTATCAGCTTTTCAGAAAAAAAGGACCGTGAAGTGTTATTATTCACCAACAATTAACACCGGATAGAAGCATCAGACGACGGTGAAGATGGTTACACAATGCCATGGGGTCTAAGGTCAATAACAGGTGATGTATCACAGGTATGACTACAAAAGACGGGGACATCAGAGCTGAGCGCTGTTCACACCTGAGTAGAGGCATCAGTAGAGCTGTCAAAGATGACGACAGTGACGAAAGTGTCTATAGCTGGTCCTCGACTGAGGTCATTTTAGTCCCACGTGGTCAATGTTACCTCCAGATACTTCAGACGGATGTGCGTTGCACCCTGACCCAGCAAGCCAGTTGAGGATCGAGGCCTGCGGCAACTGTATGTCTGTGTTTGCTCAGCGTCTGGTCTGCCTGGATACATAGATTTTGTGCTTATGTTGCCCTCCTTGTGTGTGCGGCGTTCAGCGGTGATAGTGTCACGTGAAATGCTTCTGTTTGCTTTCAAACGTTAGTTGACGTGTTAACACTGCCTTATCTCGAGGGCTGGCGGAGGGAAAGTTGCTGGACTGCTATACAAACCATCTGAGTCTCAGGCTAACCTGCTGTTTGTGTGTCTGCTTGTCTGTCCCAAGTGCAGGCAGACAAGGAGAAACATGCGATTATTGTCGACCCCCAGACCTTCTTCTATGGGATCGCTGAGGTGAGCGGCGCTCATTGTCTCCACGGAGAGCCGGGATAAAGGGCTGTAGACTGAATATTAAACCGCGAATTAGCAGACACAGTCGAAGTGAGCAGAAGCTTCAAACAAATATTCAGGAATTTGTGTTGTATGCAAAGGTTAAAAAATGTTCTCCAACAGAACAGGGTCATAGAGAGTGCATGGCCGAGTCTCCGAGTTGTATTCAACATATCGCGTTTCTTGTTTTTCATTTCTGTGGACTACATGGAACCAAACACTGTCTACCGAGCTGCGAGATGATTGCCACCTGGCCAGGTGGCGCTATTACGCCATCTTGTCTGGTGCGCGAGCCGCGAGTACTGATAATTTCTTCCACGGGACTCGAAACCATTGTCACACGTCAGAAGACCCGGTGAAAACTACTCACCCATCTCATGTGCGAGGTGATCCGAGCAGACGATCGTCTTGCTAATTGACTCCTCTGTCAATTAGTTTACCTGGCACGGTGTTTGCTTTGACAGTGGACCCCGACGACGCAGCAGCTGACACTAGCGCACCTGTCGGTGCCAGGCGAGCAAGGGAATCAAAGCAAGTCAAACACCGGCACCACCTGTGTGAGCTCCTGGTTTGTATTAGCAACGCTGGGTCATCGCCAGTGAGTTTGCGACATCCAGAGCACCCTGGTACCCGGGAGCTCATTTATACCCTGTTCCTCTTCCCTTCCTTGAGATGCCTGGACCAGCTGCGCTACATTACACTTCCGTCGTACTCTTTCTTCTTACCCTCTACCCTGTGTGTGTGCGCGTGTGCATGCGTGAGTGTCTTTGTGTGTGTGTGTGTGTGAGGGTTCCGCTTAATTCATTTATCTTCGTGCTTGTTGTGGTATACTTGTGGAATGTTCCATTACTTTTTTGTCCAGCTATAATCGAGTGTTTCATCACTGGCAGAGCTGTTGGCAGTCTTGGAGACGGAGACACCCCAGACGGGCCCCATAGTCCGGGCTTGTAGACAAGGGGTAGACACATGGCAGGCAGACATCTTTGAACGGAAGATCAGCTTCATTGAACTGGGTGGTCAAGCATGCCTGCAGACAGGACACAATACAAAAATGAACATTGCTTGCCAATGCAAACAAGGGACCTTGCAGACAGACACTGGTGAACAGGGAAGCTTGCTGACAGGGCATCTTCAAGACAGGGCACATGGCAGACGGGGCACGTGGCAGACAGGGCACGTGGCAGACAGGGCAGCATTTAGACAGCACGCGCTGTAGGCTGCACGGCAGCAGCCCTACCACCATCAGCAGTACCATCTCCGTGCATGACACGAACACTCAGCAAAAGCTGTGCCCACATCAGCAACGCCATCTAGCGGCATTTCCTTATCTCCACAGCAATCTTGGAGCCACTCTGCTGGCGGTGCCACCACCTGGCACCCTTACAGCCTCTCGTACCCGGCTTGCAGGTTATTTTGCCCCGCGGTTCTGAACACCAGCACCCAGACTTCTGGACAAACAGCTCCCCACAGAACCCATTTCTTGGGGGCAAGTCAATAGAATTATCTTTTCATATCTCCTGTGAGAGTGTGCGGCCTCGTCCCGTGAACACCGCGGCACAGGCTCCAGTCGCACACCGCAAAACATTCACCAAACGCTCTACCCCTTACACGGGGGCTCTTTCCCATCCCACCCCTATGCTTCCCACCACCACTCAAGTCTAAGCTCATCATACATTAAATTACACTGCGCACTCCTATAAACATCCTCGGTCATTGTGAGGATAACCCTTGCGACCTGACCTAGAAATCTCAAGAGCATAGAAACACTTGAACAGAGAAGCATCAGTTAAACCGTGTCGCCTTACTCCAAGATTTGAACACAGACAGACAGACAGACAGACAGACAGACAGACAGACAGACAGACAGACAGACAGACAGACAGACAGACAGACAGACAGACAGACAGACAGACGTTTCCACTCAAGCGTCCCATTTCCTTATTCTGTGGATACAAGACACAATATCCGACAACTAGATTCTTACTACCCCGACCCCCCCTTTCCCACCACCATAGAGGTGATCAGCTAGTTTCACGAAACTATTGGCGATATCAGATTCGTGCCCCTCTCCGTTTATTAAAATAGACAGCAATTATCAACGCAAAAAAAAAAGTAAATAAAAATAAAATTAAATTAAAAAATAAATAAATAAAAAAGTGCAGTTGCCATTAATAATCATTAAAAATGAAGGCCGGAAGAGTGTTTTAGTTTCTTTTAAGAGATCACAACTCCGACAAGAATGTCGGGTAGATTAACAATTCTGTCGGTTGAAGGTAAGTCTGAAAGCAGAAGTCACTGTGACCTGCAGCAGACAAAGAAGTGGTAATCAGCAAGAGGCGAGTCCCCGTCGTCTGTGTTTCAGGAAGAAGCGGGACCTGGTACCCGGGTAGTTGGCGGATTAGCGGGGTGTGGGTCGCTGTGACTACTGGAGCGTACAGCCAGTGGCTTGCGCTCGTCTCCAGACGACGGCTTCCATTCAAGCCGTGGAATGAGAGCTGAAGTTTACAGGGCTGTAAATACTTGTAGGTAGAGGGGAAAGTAAGTGTGCTGCGCACGTCTACAGCTTCTACAACTCAATGTCGTCTACCCTGATTGCATCTGAATGTGTGAATGGCCAGCAAAATGGTGCTTGTGTGTGTGTATGACAATCTGTTCATGGATCAGCAAACACTGGTTTGGACCGATAAAATAAACTGTCGCCTTGGAGTCAAGGTGAAGACGGTGGAAGGCCTTGATCCATGAGTCTGCACCCGAATGTGGGAAAGAAGCAAGTTCCCCTTACTGAATATTTACCGCCCACAAGGCTAGCGAGTGGGTGAATGACATTTAGGGTCAAGGAACTGTCAGCTAAACATTTGTCACTTACAACTATTTGAAGACACTGAAGGTAAAGGATTTCTGGAATGTACGGTCGAGAAGGGCGAAGGAAAGGGGGAGGGAAGTAACACATGGAAGGTCGAGCTGTTTTCAACTCCAGTGGAAGGAAGGAAGGTGGAGATGTCAATTCCAGTAAATAGAAGCATGCGGGTGGACTAGTTATGCAGTTACACACGCAACAACATGCACACGCACGCACTCACACACACACATGCTACTGCGAAGTCAAGCAGACGAGAATCTGTTGGACAGAACCCTGGCTGGAAGCTCGGTCACGGAGTGCTGGTCGTCGTGAAGACGATTACAAAATAAAAAGCTTCCGGTCTGGAACTTGACGAGCCTCCTGGCTGTTTCTCCATCTTCTAATTTTCAAAGAAGGGCGGTAATCTAGTTCACAGAAAAGAGACATTAAAGAGAAGAAAGAAGGAGAGAAAGAGGGAGTTGTTTGTGAAGAGGCCGGACAGACTATTTCGCTACTTGCACGTTAAACAGTCTTCGAGCTGCTACTCAGTCCTGTCAGCATCCATCCACAGGAAAGTTAAGCGGAAGTTCTTTCTGGTAAAGTGAAGAAGCTGCTTCTGATAAAGGATGTTAGGTTTCTATTGGAGGAGATGGGTATTTCCAGGTGATTAAGAGGCTCAGCAATGAAGGGTTGTGCGGCAGCTGCACAGCGTACAGAAGTAAAGATGAATGTAACAGCTTTTTCAGTTATAATCTGTATACCTTACTGGATCTCATTGTTATTTATACTAGCGCTCAGTTCACTATCCACTTAAAAAGATAATGACATGCAGATAAAGCTGTGAGCCAGCACCATGATGGAAACGAATATCAAAAGGATTTTATTTCACATAATTGGACAAGTCGAATGTAAATGGGTTTTATGAACCACATTAACCGCTTGCAGCAAAAGTTTTATTTTATTTTGATAAAAATATAAAAAAATTATTGCACATGCATATTTTTCTCCATGGCTGGTAATCTCCGAGGTGAAAAGTTGTGGATATCTGTCGATGTAGAGATAAAAGCGCTGCAGCGGCTCTATCGTGTCTGGACCACTTGACTGAGGATCGTGCAGACGACGGCGAGGTTGTAGACGTTGGGGCTCGGAACATGTCCACACCACGTGACTGCGGGCCCTCGGTCTGTCTCGGCGTTTCCGCTCCATTCAAGGTTCGGTCTGTTCTGCCTGATGCTTGGTTTACACACTTCTTTAATTTGAAAAGAAAACAACAAAAAGTTTGCCTTTTGCATGTGGTCTTCGTTAAGCGCTTGCCTCTTGGCACCAGACAACTTCACTTGTATAAGAAGGAGGGTTTGGTGCTTGTGCTTGCCGGCTGATACGGCTTCTGATGAATACCTGTGCTTATCTTGCATCCGATATCCCTAATCATGAAATAACTGCGCAACTATACACCCGCATCCCAAAATTTTGGAACTGTTTGGAACTATTTGTAGAAGCTCTCAGAGGTATGAAACAAACCTTCAAACTTTTTAAAACGATTAGAGTCTTTCGTGAGACGTTAGGTATGTACATATTTTAGAAGATATGTAAAAATGGAAGACAGTGAATGCAGTTAGATGAGATAGAGTGATCATCAAGACTACCTACAAATGTTGGGTCAAACAAATGGAAATCTCAAGCCTTGCACGTGAGAGTAAGTAGCTGTTACATCATCGTCTGACAGTGGTGCCTGCTTCCTTCCTGGAACAACTACTACCGGAATAATAATTGTACTACTTACTTACAGTCGATTTGAACCCTTCTCAATCTAAGAGGCTATTAGTCTTCGAGAGTTGTATGCCCGACCAGTCGGGTGTTTCTAACAGCAATCCTGAAAGGCCTGACATCTCTATTAAAACAAATATCGTCTGAAACGTCGGCGTAGATGACACGTGTGCCTGGTGTCTGGATGCCTGGCCATTGTCTGTGTGTCAGTCGTGCACACGTGTCTGTGTGTCAGTCTGTGTGTCAGTCGTGCACACGTGTCTGTGTGTCAGTCGTGCACACGTGTCTGTGTGTCAGTCGTGCACACGTGTCTCTGTGTCAGTCGTGCACACGGGCCCAGGGACTGAGGTGCGCATGCGCCGGTTGTGACGCAAATCTCCAAACAGACCATCAGCGATCAAAATAACCGCCAGACCTGTGTGCTTAAGGATCAGACTGCAAGAAGGAAAATATTGCCAGAAGCAAATAACGAAAGCTGATAAGCACTCTCCCGTTTGGCTCGTGTTCAAGACAGAAAAGTTCAGTGTGCTTCTCTTTTCTTCTCTCTCTCTTAACACACACACACGCGCGCACACACACATACACAAAATATTTAAATACCAACCGTACAAAAACATTGCCCGACGACTGTGCAACAATGTGAGAACAAACAAGGACAGTGCCAGATGCTGTTTAAGATGCTACATGCAGTGGAACTCGTCTACCCGTGAGGCTGATGGAGTTTTTGCCGAATCAGTGACTTGTTCTCGCGAGCTGATTGAAATGTCGGGTGGGAGAGCGCGTGGACTATAGGGGCCTCCCCTGTGTGTGTGGCGCGGTGGCCCCTGTGTTCGTACGCACGAGTTTCAGCCGGCGTCAGCGTGAGGGACCCGACACACACGCACCCGACGCGCGGTGGAGGTGCTCCGCCAGAGCCAGCTCGACGACCGGCCTGCCAGCCAGCCAGCCGGCCGGCCAGGCTCACGCGGTGCGATCAAACCCGAGCAAAAACGCCGGCGGAGAAAATCGCTGACGTTGCAGGAAAAGCGAGCGACAAGGTGCTGGAACGTCGAGAGTGGAAACCACGTGACTAGAGTCTGTAGAGTGCCCGGACTACGTGTCCTGCACACCGTCAGGCGTGTGCTCGTGGTGCGTGTGTCAGTCCCTGCACGTCCACACACATGTAACACTACCTCTACACCTATTCCTATAATAATTGTACCTTCTGTCAACATATACCACTCAATGAATTATTATTATTGTGGTTCCGAGCTCTTACAGTTCATGATGGTGTGAACATGTCGGTATGCGCGCGCGCTCCGCAATATGTTTTGTGTGTGTGACTATAAATATAGATTGCAACTTAAGTAATGGTGTGCTAAGTGTTAGCTACCGTATCTACCGGAAAAAGTTTGTTTTCTGGACTTTCAGTCCTTATGAACCAGACAATCGTCATCACACTGACCGCTGGTTGTCATGACACTGAGTTCTGACGCCGCTGCGAGCGCCAGCATCAGATGAGTCGCATTTCACGCTCGTGACTCGGGGAACCGTGTGCAGTAGGTAGCGAGCGCAGCAGCCAGGGATGGACACACATGGTTTGCACCAAACCGGCCGCCAGGTGTCGCCTGCTCTTTGGTCTCCTGTCAAAACATCGCCACCCCTCCCACCCCCAAAAAATCGGAGCGATCAGGTGGAGGAGTTAGGCACAGCTGGAGGCAGCTGACAGAAACAGTTGCAGTCATAGTAGGAGTGGCGGAGGGGTTGGTGGCGGGGAGGGGACGAGTTCAAGGTACGGAGATGGATGTGGAAACCTGGGCCGGCATGAGTCGAGAGTGTCGTGGGCCGGTATGTGATGAAAGCGGGATGCACTGGGATGAGATGAGCGCGACATGCCTTGGCGGTTGACGAGGGTGGCATGAGTTGGTATGTGTCGACATTACATGCACCACATGGGGAGAGTGACATCCTACACCGGTATGCCTCCAAAACGGATGGGTCTGTTAGAAGGGCGGGGTGGGTAGTCTCAAGACGAATGCCATGTCCTTATTACACAGTTACACTTTATGATTGTACATGTTGGGCTTTCCTACAGCACAGCTGGGTGCCGTCTATGGTACACGTGAGAGGGAGAGAGCGAGCTAAGGAGGGTTAGCTCCTGATGTTTTTCAGCTTAGAAAAGTTGGTTTTCCGTAAACATACAGTATTGCCATATGTCAGACAAATTATCGAGAAAAAAAAAAAAAAAAAGAACACGTGTCACCTGTCAAGTATGACCAGCATGCTTTGCACCACCACCACCACTATCAATCTAGCAAGTGGCTGTAACAGAGTAGGTTGAATGAAACATTCCTGAAATACAAGAGGAAATGAAACTTCTAATTGCTAACGAAGCCGAGACCACAAGTACTAAAGTACAGAGGAAGTCAATGACGGCTCGCCCTTTGTTTTGCCTCAGCACCTCCATACTGCGCACTGGTGCGGTAACCTGCCCCCCCTGTCTGCAGCGCGGCGCGCGCCGTGGACTCGCCCAGGAGGTGTGGGGCGAGTGGTACAGTCGACTGTGCAGACCGCCGGAGGTTGGTTGCCAGTCGGACAGGCGCAGTGGGTGCGTGCGGCGGGGGACGTACAGCTGTGGGACTGCATGCGTCTCGTTTGCCAAGGCGGCCCCTCACGATGGCTCTAAGGTACACTCCGTCTCAACCTCACTCTCACGCGTGCTGGCGTGTTTGCCAGTCTGTCTATGCAACGGTTTGTCTGTGCTGTGTAACTCTCACCCCCCACCACCACCCTACTCTTTCCACTCCCCCATCCCAACTTTACAGGTCGGCAGCACGACGGTGTTGGACTTTTGAAAACTTTTTTAGGAACACCCATCCCCGAACCTCCCTGTGCAGATTGAATTCGTACTTAATGCACTTGCATGCCGCTTGGCCTTGTCGAGGTGTTTGCCAGCGTGTGGTGGTGTGGGCAGTTAGATGCCCCGTGCCCCCGTGCCCCCGTGCCCCGACTCTCTCACCTTTGCGCTGTGAGAACGTAGCGGAGTTGTAGCGAGGAGAGGCGAGAAGGTGGGTCGGGGGAAAAAAAAGTTCGGACATTTCTGTGTAAAGGTCTCTGTGAACGGTTTGACATCGCCCTGTGTGTGTCTTCTGTCTTACAGGGCGAGGATGGCAGGCGGCCTCGCGATGTTTGTGTGTGGAATCCTTGCAGTGGGAATACTTACCTCAGGTGTCTCGGCTCAGCTCGACAGCGCCAGATCAGGTAAGCGCTTTTATGAACATCTTCAACTTCATGTTACATCTCGTGTCTCGTGTTGTAGCTGTCGTCGCTCAGTGCTGTACAGTACGCGTGGTTGCAAGAGGTGTAACACTGTGACAGGTGTAAAATAGATGCCATCATGTTCCAGCGGTAAAATAACTTACCTGCGCGTTTCATTCTGGCGACATTGTGTCAGGTTACATATCACAACAGTGTCGGCTTGCTAGACCCTGAAACGGCTTTCTGCAGCGGTCGGTGGTGAAAGCTGCTTTTTTTAGGGGTACAGGATGTCTTGCCTTAACAGACAAATAACTCCCCGGCTAACCCACTTCAGAAAGATATAAAAGAAAATTTACCCGCTGTCAAGTAACTGTGGAGCACAGTTGTATAAAGAGTACAGCTTGTACCCGTATTATCGCCGGTCATTGTATATGTCCACACTACACACTGTACATGACTGTCACATTCGTTGTGAGCCAGACAGACCCTAGTCAGCCGAGTGCAGTAGTCTCCATTACACCGCGGTGTTCACATAGTGCGCTGCAGGTCATTCACAACTTGCCAGCTCTCGGTGCTGGGGCCGGAAGCTGTGTCAAGTCGTCCACTAGAGTGGTTCACCTGCTCTCGAGACACCGTCATTGGCCGCGAGACGAGGTTCGATCGTTTGACGTACCCACGATTGCAGATGAATGACTAGACAGGAGTAGTTATGAGAGACAGTAGATGAATGACTAGACAGGAGTAGTTATGAGAGATTGCAGATGAATGACTAGACAGGAGTGTTTATGAGATTTGTGGCGCCAGAGGTATAGTAGTGGCGTAGGAGGAACAAGGGGGTAGCTGTCCCTCTCTCATAAAGATACTGAGGACTGAGGAGGCAAGAATGTGAACGCCGTTCACTGTCAGGCTGGTTGCCCCCACAGCCCAGCATCATCCTTGCTGTACACCCAGTGCTCACCAGGCTACACCTGAGAGAAAGGCGCCGGTGGACTGACAGCAAGGCGGCCTGGCTGTTTGCTTTACGAGCGACGAGGGTGGCGACGGTACGAGGCCTGCACTGCCCGTGTTTATCTAAGTCACTAGATTACACTGCTCGCGCAGGTCTCGAGTGGAGTTAAAGGTTTATAGACGTGGGCGTTGGTCATCCATACTCTCAGGTTTGGGCCAAACGCTATTAAGGCAGTGCAAAGTCCTGACAGTAGCCATGATGTGACCAACAGGCCTGCGATGCCCCTGTGAAGACCTTAGGGTTGATGATGTAATGATTCCACTCTATAGATTATAGCGATGTTGTGATCGTGTGTCTGTGTTTCGTGTTTGTGTGTATGACCGCAGCCGACCAGGTATTAGGACATAGCAAAACCACAGAGAAAGAGAGAAGAACCATAGATGTATCAAACGTAGAGGATCCAGAGAGACAGACATGGCAAAACAAGTGCGAGAGACAGATAGGAGAGAATTGTGTGACGTGTTATTATTACTGAGTTTTATGATTCACGAGGGTTTACATTCTTAAGGTGGACACTAATGTCACTTCAACTCGGGGATTATGAACAAGACGTGCCAGTCTGTGACAGACACCTGTGTTTTCAAAGCCATGTCTTTCCGATCTGATTCAGAAGACCAAGGGTTCACAGTCGATCCCAGGTTTGTTCCTAAAGAAGACCAGTCTAATATAAAGTCCCTACAAACACCCTGCACTGCTCTGTGAGTCTAGGGCGCCTGTCATCAACGTGTTCCGTCCTGTGATAACCAAAACAGGAAGAAAGGCTGCCACAGTCCGTTACACCATCATTCACGCGTGTGGCGGAACACCTAGGTTACCTGTATGAAACCAGTTCGTGGTTGATTGGCTTTTAATTAAGAATGAACGTTTGACATAGAATAAGTAATGTGGTTTTGAACCGCTTTGTAACAGCGCCTTGAGGTGTTAGATGCTGTCAGCAGGTAGATAGTGGACATGGTTGAATTGTTAGACAAAATACGTTTAACATTGACACCTGTCTGGAGAAAGTGTCACGTGGGCTACACCACAACACAGCCGCGCTAGCTGCTGTGGTGCCTTCACAGAGTATATGCTTCATTATTCAGTAATTCTCACTGTTTCAAAAAGTGAAATGACACCTAAGCCAATGACCTTTGAGGTGTCAAGCTGCTGACATTGTAATTCGCGTCACGTGACGCTCCCTGTGCCTGACGACCCGGCGCCGCGCGCTGTCTCTTACGTGATTGGTTGTCTGACGTGGCCAGGACACTACGTAGCATCCGTTCTGTCGGCAAGGTGGCTGGTGGCTGGCGGCCAGACTTTGCTCCCTTCCTGTACTCCATCCCATCCCTCACTCAGACTGTTTTAAGCTCATACCCACACCCCACCAATAATAGAAAAGGTAAAAAGGTAACAACAAAATGTAGACCGAAGTTTGGTCAGGATGACGGGACGAGCCAGACTGAGTTGGGTGGGGGAAGGTGCGGAGGAGCTCCACACAATGAAATCCTTGTCATGGCCCCAGACCGAGTAAGCTTCTAGTTGCTGTGAAGGGTCCACCCTCTCCTCCTGATCTTTTTTCTGAGAGAGAGAGAATGTTCTACGTGGCAGGTGTGCATTTTCCAGGGACCAGTATGTCTTTGAGGCCAAAGGTGATTCTTACTGACTGGCTGTGGCAAGCACCAGCTGTTGGTCGTGGACAATAGGTTTACACTTGTCAACTTTCATTGACTTTTCCACTACTGGCTATGATGACCTCTGACTGTCATGTAGAATCACAAACTGAGATTCTGTCCTAGAACTTTCGATCATCTTGCAAGTTTTAGCCGTCAGTGCAGCGTCTCTCGCTCTTGATCAGAAATATACACATGTTCACCAACACATGCATGTAGATAATAAACACTTGGAAAGCCAAAGGATCGTGTATACGGAGGACACATGGCGGAGACACTTTTCGTTGCCGTTTCCTTTTTATCGTCAAAGTTAGGAGAAAGTTTTCTGCAACAGCATTCACACGCGTGGAGGGGCCATCTCAGATGTGCCAGGTGGAGGTTTGGTCAGATTGAAGAACGGGAACCTGATCATCACCAATGAACACGAAACAGTTCCTAAAAGCAGGTTCTGGTCCTGGACGATACATTAGTGTGGACTTCCATCTGTGTAACATTAGTGTACACGTCCTCTGGTGTAACTTGGGAGTGTACACTGAGACCACGTGACATCGGATGTGCTGACTGTCGAGAGAAGTAACGAGTGTCGAGTAAGTTTTGCACAATGAACAGCACACAAACGTGAACAAACTCGGGAGACAAAAGAAGGGAAATACATGAAGAGAGCGAGTCCTGTGACAGAGGCCCACAGAAGAGGAGAATGCAGTTTTCTTGCAAAATTCTCGATTGTTCTCGATGAAGTGGAAGAGAAAGGCCACAGTGCTGAGTCCGTGTCTCTAACCACTTCGGGTACCGTGTTCTTCGAGCAGCTGCCTGCCTTCCCCCAGACACCGAGCGAAGTGGGGGACAGTTCCAGAAGTCCACCGTGCGAGCTGCTCCAATGTTTGTTGGCTTCTGGTGCAGATGGTTACAGTTTGTGGCAACCTGAGATCGCTACAGTTTCCTGAGTTGGGGAAAGTTTGCTAGTTTCGTGAGTTGTTTGTGGAAGCTGCAACTGTTTCTTGTAGATGTTGGAGCATGATAGGAGCGGTCTGTGTTGTTTGAGGGATGTGGACAGTCTGCGTGCACTGTAACTGTTCTCGACAAGTGCTGGAAGTCAGTCCTCGCCACGTTCTTGACTCGCTCCAGGTCACAATTATTTTCAGAGCCTGCAAACAAAGGTTGATTGTTCTTGGTACCTTTACAATGACAGGCTCAGCTGAAATAGAAACACATTCTTGGGTGAACAACCGACAGTCTCTCTCTCTCGCCAGTGTGTTGAAGACTACTTCAGTGTATGTACGTGTGTATGTATCCTAGTTGCAGTGATGGTTTTCTCCTGTCGAGTATTTTGGGATAGAATTTTCCAGCCAAAGTAGCAGTTCTTTGAAGAGTATTTACTGGATTGTAGAGGAGGTAAACCATAGAAAGTAAAAGAAGGAAGGTAAGGATTGTGTACGCCCGTGATAACGACTGCGACTACGCGCTGGCTGTCAACACAGTAACAGTCACAGAGCTTGAATTACAACACTTTGTAGCAGCGCCGACGATGATTTACTACAGATAAGTGAACAACACTCGTCAGGAGACTGTGAACACCTGACTCACAAAGTCGGACACATAAATGGGTGAGCAGTGTGAAGACTGCTGTCATTGATGGCGGGTAGTTCCCTTAATTGCCTTTACCTCGAGTGTGTCGTGCGTAGCAGGGTGTGTATGTGTATGTGAGAGAGAGAGCGAGCAGTAAAATACTCCTCCCTCCCAAAAAAAAAAAAAAAAATCTGGTTCACTACTTGCTCCATCAAGTTTCGCTTGTCCGCTCTCACTGCAATCATTCAAGCGTGAAAAAAAATATCCTGGCGCAGTTGTCATGCCTGAAGCACCGGCTGCAAGAGTCTCGCACCTGTCGGGTTTGCGGCGCCGCAGCAGCAGCAGATCGCAGCGTGAATGGAAAATATTTGGCAGGCAGCAGCCAGGTGCTAGAAGACAGCCTCTGGTGTCGGTGGTGGCGGTGTTGGTGGCGGTGAGACCGCACGTCCACACCCTGCGCTACACGTCACCACGAGACGCACGGCGGGCACACCGGCCTTGACCTTCACCTCGCTCTACCTGGCGGGAAGGGGGAAGGGTGGGGGCAGGCTGATAATGACCTTGACACGTAAGGAGATTGAGTCGCAAGGATTCGCTTTCTGGGCAGACGACAGAGAATGTAGACCGTCACGTGTGCAGGTGTCAGATGTGTGCGAGTTATTTATTGTACACCTGAGTGTATGACGGGAGTATTTACCTGACGTGTGTACGAGTATTTACCTGTGTGTACCCGGGGTATGTGTTATTTACTGGGCCGCTGTGTGTTGTAGGAATTCACTTGAACTTTGCTGACTCTGACTGGGATTGCCGCTTGTCAGGGTGTTTTTTTTTTTAACATTTAAATCCGGGCTGAAGCTTGGCCAGGTATGTTTGTTCAGATGCTGGAGCAGCGAGCGGACTGCCGGTGACGACAGCAGTGCACGTGCATTGCGTACAACCATGGCGAGAGTGACAGCTAACGGTCCGCATTCACCACCCTGCCCCACATTTCTTCCACAACCACCTCGTGTAGAAGTATTCAGTGACACACACAAATGGTTGATATAGAGCGGTTGGAGGGATGATGGGAAATGGGAGACAGAGAAGACAACAAGCGAATGGATCACAGAAACAATAAATATCGAGTATGTGATGGAAAACAAAATGTTAAAGAAAATTACATGACAGAGTGGGTGATGGGTAAAAGCAGGGCACGCGGGATGACAGTTGTATGACAGTCAACTTGATGTACTTGTGCATGATCATCCGCTGTGCACGCCATGTCTCTCATCCGGGGCTTTACATCTCTATCAAATGTTTTATATTGTTTCCACTCAACCTCTACCGTTTCAGGAGCATTCTTTCCAGAACTGTGCCCAGAGGGGATGCATCGATGTTCAGATGGCATCTGTATCAATCCAGCGAAAATTTGTAACGGGGTTAAAGACTGCCGCGATGGCTCAGATGAAAAGAACTGTCCGAAACCGCTTGGTACGTAGTGAGTGGTTTTCTTGAAGAGAATGAGTTGCCGGAATCTTTTCTTGGCTTGGACTAGTGAATGCTTATCGCTAACTGCCGCATGGTTACGTTGACAGCGCATGCCCAGTCGGACAGCATGTATTCTCTCGCGCATGTGGGTCTCCTGTCTCTTACAATCATATTCCGAGTCCGTTAACTCTGGTGAAGCAGGTACAAGGATTGGTGTGATGCTCAGACGCATGTACTTCCGGTCACTTCCAGCCGATCTTTCTGGTCGTCAAAATCTGTAACACTCAAAGGAATGCAACTCTGTTACTTTCAAGAGCATGTGCTTTTGTTTACAAGCTGTCCTAAGTTGTTTCTCTCATTGTCATTTATTTGTGTTGGCGGGTCGTCAGCTGCAACTTTCAAGGGTAGGTACTTTTGTTGATGGGTAGTCAGAGCTGTAGCACCTAAGAGTATAAACCTAAGATACCTCACGACCTGCCAGACAGCTGGCTGACCCTCAGGGACTTGGAGAGGGCTTGTTCGTCTGATCTGTCTCCTCCAGGGCATGAACTGTCCCTGCTGCTCGTGTTTGTATGGCTGACTCTCTATTCTTTGCTGACTGCGAGTGAGAGGCTCAGACAGGTCTGCTTGGTTAAAATCCTGCATTGAGAAAGGAATGGGAGTTGGAAAGTAGGCTAGTCTTTGCATGCATCAAGCGAAAACTGAGGGCATTGAGCCAGACTGTGGTAGGAGGGTATAGCAGGCTCGGCATGCATGCAGTGAACAATGTGGACATGGTTCGGTGAATCAGCTGATAGGTGGGAGGTAAAAGTAGTCCAAGCATGCATGGGACAAACGATCTGGAAAGGACTCACTAACCAGATGATGCGGTGGGAGGAGAAAGTAATGGAGGCATGCAATTCAATGACGATGCTCATCGGCTGAGAAGGTAGAAGACCGAACATCTCTCTTCTCGCACCATTGACGCCAGAGTGGCCTTCCCTGGCTGAACAACCGCAATCTGTTATGTCTTTGTGGACGAATGCATGGGGGTGTCGGCTTATACTCGTGTAATCGGTACACAGATATATACTAGTACTATATACTACTACTAGTCTATATCTCTGTGATCGTACGGCATGTATTTCGAGTCTGAGAGATGGCTCTCCACAAGTTCTTGGAATGCTGAGACATTCATCCTACTGACCCGCTCATATTAACAAATGTAATAAAAACAAACTTACAGACTGCTCTAATACCTAAATGACAATAATACTTCAAACATTCAGATATTCAAGGAAAATGCTGGAACGCTTGGATGCTCGCTGCTCTCCACAAGTTTTTGGAATGCTGAGACATTCATCCTACTGACCCGCTCATATTAACAAATGTAATAATAATAAAAAAAACTTACAGACTGCACTAATACCTAAATGACAATAATACTTCAAAGAAAATGCTGTAACGACTGGATGCTCATCGCTTTGTGTCACGTGGGCCTGACCCTCGTCACCGCTCGACAGAAGACTTGTCAGGATCGACAGACAGCGGGACTACTGGCCCTTGATCGTGCTGGGGCTCGTGGCACTGCTCTTGTCGCTTGTCTGACCTGTCGCAGGCTCATCAAGGTTTTGTAAATATTGTGTGACAGGTTCCAAGATACCTTTTGTTGCGTCTAAATGGAGGCTCAAGTGTCATTACAGGCATCTTGAACTACAGAATGAACTGTTGTAACCAAGAAACGTGTGTGTGTGCACCTGTAGACACACCTGTATGCAGGATGCCTTTTAGCATGAATGGGCTTTGATCTTTCAGTTGTGTATGCGGGGGGAGGGACTTATTTTAACATTTTTGTTTTAGAGCTATTTGTGGAGAATACTATTGGTTTTAATAAATGAAAGTAATGAAAGCTTATTACCTTGTTTTATATGCATGTGGCCTGTGTTTGCCTGTTCACCTACATTTATTTACAGTTCTTATCAGTTTGAGCTGTAAACGTTTTTATAGTAGTCAGATTATTTGCTACCCTTTGTATTATCATTTACTGCAATTTTACATGTTTGTATTGACAGTTGTACTTCCACAGGTACCATGTTTGTTTTTACTGTAAGTATCAAGTATTTGTATTTACAATGTTTATTTCAGAAAGACTTTGTGTTTACATGGGCACTGATATTTTGCTCATACTAGTGAACAAGCAGGGTTAGTAGGTTAGTAAGCAGACAGTAGGGTGGGTTAGTGAGCAACCAGTACAGTGGATTGGTCAACAGGTGGGTTGATGAGCAGGTTGGTGAGTAGGCAGTACAGTGGGTTGTGAGCAAGCAGTTTGGATGATTAACAGCTGTGACAAAAACCTATGTTGCTACCAATTACATTATTTCTATTCCTGAAAAATTCACTGCCATTTAAACCACCTTTCCTCAAACAACCATCCTTCATCTTGGCCAGTGGAGAAAAGCTGATAAACGGCGTCTGTTAGTTACTGTTCCTCCCCATCAAGAAAATATAGTATTTCTTGAAGGAGCTAGTCAAGGTGCAAGTCTCGTCAGCTACGAGACTCCAGCTGGTTGACCTTCTGTTTGGACTGACACTAACTCTGGGCACGTTCTTCAACATTTTCTTTGTCGTTCATCCCCAATAAATCTTATTACGATAATCGCAACATAAGAAAAACTCGGGCTAAGGTCTATGTCGACCTAGACGAGACTGAAGTCTATGTCGACCTAGACGAGACTAAAGTCTATGTCGACCTAGACGAGACTAATGACTATGTCCTAGACGACCTGGATACTCATAGGGTCTATTTTATGTACGAGGGGCCGAGTCACGTGTCTGCAGGTCACGTATCTTCCAGATCTCTAATCCTGGGATAATTTGTGGTTGTTGCGTTGGACGCCTATGGGTTAGCTCCTAACAACGGGGGAAACCCATTGAAGTAAGGCACACCTTACTTTTTACCTGTTTTTACCTGCGTGGAGTGCAAGTGGCGCGCAGCCCGCTGCCCCGCAGGACGCGTTCTCACCTCGCCGAGGCCAGTGACCGGGACTGGCGAGTGATGTTTGTACGGTGAGAACGTGGCGAGCAGCGGGTGCCACTGTCGGGTGTACGGTGTACCCAGAGGCGGCGTTAGGAATACGCGGGGCCTGGGGCCGACCATCCGCGCGGGGCCGGGTAATAGAGTACGTGTATCAACATCCCTATTGATATGATGCCGGAAACACTGATTTATATACAGTTAGATAGGCTTCATGTATTTCGCGAAATAACGCACGAATTTAGTGTTTTAATTGTTCGTAACCGTTTGTGCCAGTAGCGGTTTTTCCTTAAAGCTAAATAATATGGTGACGATTACTTAATAAACTGCTTGTTATTATTGTCGGGTTTAACGTGAAGACATTGGTTCAATAATTTGCTTAATTAGAACTTAGAAGTGTTTTCTGAACGTCATTTTTTGTCACAACTTGTTTGCCACAGCTAGCAATAAGTCATAAAGATGACCTCGGGTAAGGTGACCAGACGTTTCGGGGGCGAAAGTGGGACACGTGCCGATGATGATGTCGTCACCGACAAAGAACGCCGATAAATAGGGGCTAGGGGGACTTTCCTCTGACTTTGCCGAGTAGTGATGCTTTCAACGGAAGGTCTGTCCACGCCACTACAGTATTCCATTTCAAATAGAAAACCGGAATTTAACATTTAAATTAAAATATTCCTACCTTATCTCCCGCTCAGCCAACTTTGCGGACGTGCAGGTGAGGCGCTGTAACAAATTATGGTGCTTCGCCATCTTGCGAGGCTGTTACTCCGAAACCCTACTTCATAGACCGTGAATCTCCTTGTAAAGTTTCGGTCATTGCAAGATTGTGTCATAAATTTTTTCACAAGGATTTCGTGAATTTTCCCTGTCAAAGTTGCACCTCACAATTAAAAGTCTTTTCAATCTTTCCACCTTTAACTGTCTTTTCACTGGCGTCTGGCGATGTTCTTATCCTCCCCGACATTAGTCACTGATCCGTACTCACACAAAAGGATTACTGGAAGTGAATAAAATGCCGGACAGCGGAAAATACGCGGGAGGACGAAATGCCGAGAGGTGAGGGGAAACGTGCTGACGTAGACTTGATGAGATGGCAGGGTATCTGATGTACCCGGGCCCACGGTTGTGAAGGGGCCCGGCCTTGGTCAGTGGATTGTTTTCCGTCTTTTTCTTTTCTCTTAAAGAAAGGTCTGAAGAAGGAACACCCAAGCAGTCTGCAGTATACAATTTCCACACCTAAGGTAGGCGGGGTAGTCGGGGTAAGGGGCCAGGTGTCAGAGGGCCGCTGGACACAATGATTTATCGCGCATGAACCGTTAGAAGAACGTTCGTGCATAGAAGTCGCTGGATTAATGTGCCTCTTGGAGGACCTGCAAGCAAGTTGGAATCGACAATAAAAAGGTGGATATGTTACTGATGTATGGCCACTCTGTGAATGGAAAGGATGGGGCCCGCCGCTGGCACTACAACCTCTAAGCCCGAAGTGAGATGTCAAAGGAACTTGTTTCCTGTAGTTACTTCAGGACACAATGAAACTTTCTCTTCCCGTCTCTCCATCACCAAGCAAACTACATTAGTCTACAACTCTATACCCGGGGTGGCCTGTGGATGCCTTTGGATCGGCATCGTCTGCCAAAATCTAAAATGCACTTGTTTTCATTTTTTTTTTAATTTAGCCTAGCTTACTTTTCTAAAAATTTATTATATCAAGTATAACAGAGTTAGAAATCGGCAGTCTGTAGCATTCCAACACAAAGTTAAAAGATAAAAAATAATAACAGGCTAACATGACTAGTTAGAGGATGCCTTCAAAGGAAAGCGAGCGACTACAAACAGCTTCACTTTACACAATAAAGTCGGCAGGTAAAAGCCATTGTGTACTCATTGGTTGTCCATTCCATATATCACTAGGTTTGGGGTGTAGTCAGCTGTTGGCATGGGTTGCCACTGGGAAGTGGGGGAACTCGGACAACCGTAACCAAAGAAGCTGACACCTACGAGGGACGACCAAACGACCACCGGCGATGTACCAGCGACGCGTGCAATAAGATATCGGCCGGCAGGTCATCGTCGTCACGGGTCAAACACCGGAGCCCGCACAGCGACGAAAAATAAAGCGGGATCAAGAAAACACCGCCAAAACCAAAGGCGCGGATCTGAATCAGTGTACGGTATTTTTAAAGACAAGCGGGACACTGTGGACTTGCCAGAAAGCGAGACATTGGGCATCCCGCCCGGACATTTTATGAGCAGGCGGGACACGAGGTCAAAACCGTCTGGTCACCATAGCTCGGGGCTGAAGCGCGGGGCCCCTTCGAGAGCGGGGCCTGGGGCGGCCGCCCCATTTGCCACCCCCTAACGCCGGCCCTGGGTGTACCCACATTCCTCGTCTGCGCCAATCCAAGGTGCACTACGATTTCTGTAGATTTATGGCCTCTCTACACGAGTCCCGATATTTGAGACAATTTGGCGCAGAAAGGCTTGTGAGCGTGACACCTTGAAGTGTTTCTTCAGATCTTTATCCCAGGTGACCAGTCACGAATGGAAATAAAAGTCTTGTTAATGACGTAACATACGAACACTTGACAGGAGTCGGGCTGCGTGGTGGCTGGCAAAAAGGGAGGTAATATTTGAAGATAGGAAAAATAAAATTAAGAAACCCCCCAAAAAAGCGAGAAGTTGAAAATGCGAGGGGAAAGATTGAATCTGTGATTATTTGAGGGTGAGACACGTTTGCACTGAAACATTTCACAGGTTGGTGAGGCCTTGTACGGCTAGGGCAGAGGCGGCTGTCCCGTGTTGCGGTCAACAGACCGTGTAATGTTGCAGGTTGACACGGGGTCACGGTGTTGTTAGTAGGGCGAGCACCGAGACATGGAAACGTCGTGCTGAGCTTGCAGGTAATTATGAGCAGCGCCGCCTGGTGTCGACACGCAACGCTCGCTGCACTCGTGCACCCCACGTACAGACATTGCTGTGTGCAGCCGCTCCCTAACCTCCCTTTGACTGCTTCTGACGCTGCATCTGACGACATCTGCTTCATGACAAGTCACAGCTCCCTGGCACACGGCACTCCCCACCGGGTGTCCCCTCCTCCAATTCATCCAAAACTTTTTTTTTTAAAAGATTTTTTCCTCCAGAGCTAAGAATTAGTTGTTGTAATTAATGGGAACGTTCCCCTCCACATGTCATTTCAAATCAGATTGCAACTTTTTAAAGTGACCAGACTTAGTTTATGACGGAATACAAAGTCACCAGATCCTGGTGACTAAACTTGTTGCACCTGGAAGATCAGGATGTGGGTCAGAATTCTTACCTGCGTGTGAGACCGAGGTCAGAGCCTCATTTGTCTGCTGTAGACCCTGTTTTCGAACACGTGTCAGCGACAGCGGCTTTCAGTGGCATCAGAAGTCAAACATGTCAGCAGCTGAACGCTTCAGTGACGTCAGAAGTCAAATGTCAGTCAGCAACTACACACTTCAGTGACATCAGAAGTCAAACATGTCAGCAACTGCACGCTCCAGTGACGTCAGAAGTCAAACATGTCAATAACTGCACGCTCCAGTGACGTCAGAAGCAACTGCACGCTTCAGTTACATCAGGTCTAACATGTCAGTCAGAAACTGCACGCTTTTGTGACGTCAGAAGTCAAACATGTCGGTAACTGCACGCTCCAGTGACGTCAGAAGTCAAACATGTCAGTAACTGCAAGCTCCAGTGACGTCAGAAGTCAAACATGTCAGTAACTGCAAGCTCCAGTGACGTCAGAAGTCAAACATGTCAGCCACCCACGGGCTTCAGAAGTCAAACATTCGTTGGACATTTCTCATCTGGTTTCTGACAAAAGCAAGACTGAGACAGAAGTGGCACACTGTAACAAGCTAACGACAGCGGCATGCTCTTTGAACCTGTCAGCGACCTGCTTAATTCCATGGTTGACCCGGCTTAACCTTGCAATCCCCGGGTACTGGTGACACCACGAGCGGGTTTAAGTGTGAATAAAATTAGATTTAGACGGGGAGGGAGGTAGGGGGAGGGAGCGGAATGAAACACGTGGCAATAAAGTCGTCCAGCCGACTGCACTCGTTGTGCAACTTAATGATGGTGGAAAATGAATGAAATATTCTGTAGACGCAGACGGTGGTGGAGGCCGCGGGTAGACACATTTTGACTAGTATTTTCTGGAAATAGCTCGGCTTCCTGAGGTCAGGGACGTGGCAGTTTGATGACCTTTGTAGCAGTCGTGTCACGTGGTAGCCGTCTGCTGTGAGGACAACAACGAAGCCTTATGCCCCACTGGCCATTCCCCGTCTTCTGTTCAGTTTGTCAACTGGATGTCTCGTCGTCATTACTAGGGATAGACTAAGCAAGGGTTAACCGAGGATTCTACACATACATCGGAGGAAAGCGCACGCAGACGACAGGCTGACGTATGTCAAAGCTTACTCTGAACTTTGAATACACAGGAAGTGGGGGGCACGTGACCTTTTTTCAAGCCTCACAATTTTCCCATGGCGGTTGGCAGTATCCTAATATATCAAGGCCGCTCTTGTTACGGCCTCCAGCAACGGTCAAACAACGGTCTCCTCAACAACACAGGCGATGCATTGACATGTCTGAAAGCCATTTGGAGGAGTGTGAAATAGCGCAGACACCACCGCTTTAACAACAAAGGTGTATAAACAAGAGCAGTTGTTGATACTCCTAGGAAAAGGTGAAGCAACCTGCGCGCCGGGAGGTGTTTACCTGCAGTTTCCGCTTGAAAAGGACACAATGACCTGCTGCTGGGGAGGGAGACAACGCTGCACAACATCCCTCCAGCCCGTGTCGCAAGGTGGTCACGTGATGAGAGACTGCCAACAAGATGTGCTGTTGGGATTTGTGCGCACTTATCAACGGACGCCGGCAAAGTGTCAACTGTCTAGTGTCAATATTACAAAAATTGCTATACTGTAAATAACACATTCACTACAGGTGCAAACAACAGTCAACAATTGGTGTAAAAATCACAAAAATTATTGATGTAGCAACGCTGTATAAGCAACACGATTAGATATTATCGTACACACATCAGCTGGTCGAAAGAAGCTGGAAGAAAAGGCTTGATGAACAAGATCGAGTGGAGAAGATTTCTTGAGCATTTGCTGCACCGTTGACCTAACATACTCATCCAAACGGGTTTGCAAGAACCTGACAGAGCACCAGCATGCCTGTCGACTGGACTACATGTAGGATGAACATAAACATCCTGTGATGGTGGGGACCTTGCCACAAGAAGTCGCAGAACGTCTGCACGAAGCAGCTGGACGGACAACTTGAACTCGGCGGTGCGCTGTATGCGTCATCATCCATCAGCCGGGCACTTAACTGCGATAGTTCACATGGATGTAGCCTTAATAACGGTGTTACAACCGTTACATGTGGCCTCTTTGATCATGTGAGTCACGAAATTCTGACGATGGGCAGCGAGTCCACTGTGTCACCAGTCGCATTCATCAAGATGATGTCTACACTCGACTTCCACGAGTTCACTTGATTTTCACTTGCTTAAAGAGTTTGTCGTTCTCCCCCCAAGAGAGAGAGAAGGTGGGTGGAGGGGCTACTTCACGATTCTGACTACTGACCACAAACATCCCCATCTGCTTGTGGCGTAGTGGGTTAGAAGTGGAAACGATACTTAGAGCAGCTTCCGCCAACTTTGGTGAACCATTCACAGACCACTAGGTCAAGCCAAGACGTGGCAGCAAAACGTATTGTATTCTGTCAAACAAAAAAAAACAAAAAATCCTTCGCCAATTGATGTTTATGTTGGCTTCATTCTTCACCGTAAATCATCATTTTTCATACAGTGCGTTTAGCACAAATAAGGCGTTGACATGCATACACAGCTCCAAATTTGAAATGTTCTTCAAAGTTCCAGAAGATGTTGCCTCCATTTCCACACCTGCCAGTAAGGAATTTGCTGCTATGGCTTTTCACTGGCGTCTTTCATCTTCATCCCTTGCCGATATATTTAACTAGAAATGTCGGACATGCCGAGGGCAGGAGAGAGCAGTAGCATGACAAGCATCTTACTGAACAGAAGACCGCGTGCGGTTACTTCAGAGGACTTAACGTCTCTTGTAAACCCTGACATTTATTCTTTCTCTCTCACACACTCACATCTTTCTCTCACCCACATCGATCTCTCACTCACCCGCATCGACCTTTCTCCCACACGCACATCGATACTTTCTTTTTCTCTCTTACACACACATATCTCACACACACTAACGTCTTTCTCACTCACCCTCCACATCTCTTTCACACATATCTCTCATGCACCCACATTGATCGCTCACACTCACCCACATCGACCTTTCTCCCACACACACACCCACATCTCTCACACACTCGCATCTTTCTCTCACACACTCACCCACATAGATCTCTCAATAAAGAGAAATATGTTTATTTGAGTTAAGAGTAGTAAGGTGTGGGATACTCCGAGAGGATATTGGTATTTGAAAAGAATAGCTTGAGGTGTGGATAGTGTATTTGTAGAGTAGGGCAGCTTAGGGAATATTTGAAAAGCAGGGTATGGGTTAGTTGGAAAAAAGGACCAGAGGATAGAGTGCGATAGGGAACATTTGAAGAGTAGGGCATGGAAAGGATATCGGGAGGGTAGAGTAAGGGTTATTTGGTGGTGTGGTAGGATAGGAAATGTTTGTATGATTGTGCCTAGCAACACTGTGGTCACGTGGTTATTAAACATCAAGGTGGTGCACGTGTAATGATGTGTCCTGTTGTTGCAGACGCCCGATCCGAGATCGACTTGCTCCGCGCCATTGGGATTCCCGACGAGAAGACACCGGGTGTGACTTACACCACAGGGGTCGACGGATACCCGACCTTCCTCATCACCTCGCTTGCTAACATCCGCGAGCCTGTGCAGATGCTGTTTAACCAACCGCTGTACAGCGAATTCTCCATTTCCATTACCTTGCAACCTTACAAACGGGAAGGAGGCTTCATTTTTGCTGTCGTCAACCCCTACCAAACAATCATTCAGTTCGGTGTTCAGATACAGGCCTACGACAACACTCAGCAGACCGTGGCCCTCTACTACACACCCAACTCCCGCTTTGCAGACTCCTCCACCGTTGTAGCAAACTTTACCGTGCCCTCCATGGTGCGCAAGTGGACCAAACTGACATTCAAGGTTTTGCGAAGCCGGATATCAATCTACTACAATTGTCAGGTGTACGAAGAGGTCAGGTGGTTCCGCCCAGTGGAGAATCTAGAGTTTGAGCCGGGGTCTTCGTTTTACATCGGACAGGCTGGACAAAACTTCGCCTCCATACCAAGGTTTGAGGTGAGTTGTCTTCCACACCCACCCTTCTGATTCAATAGCACATACATGTAACACACTTACAGTATACGTGTAAAGAGTGTGTCCAAGGTGTCCAGTCTGTAGTGTAGCCCTCTGACTCATTGTGAATTGCTGTTCTCGTCAGGCGTGGTTGTTCTCTCGTTTTGTTTCATCGTCGTCGCCGTTTTTACTTTCGATGTTCTCGACAAAGCTCTTTTATTTTTTGTTCTCGACACTCGCTCCCAAACATACATTGATATATTGCTTGTCCTACACGGATTGCCGGGTCCCAGTAATGGTGGGGAGGGGCAAGCTTGCTAACACATTTTTATGCCAATTATTCTATTCACTGCAGGCAGTGTGAAATATTTCTGCTGAAGGTTAGGTAGGGTCGCTAAGACAGCATCTCCATCTCTGAAGCTTTAGGAAGAAAGTTTTGCCGAAGACGAGGTGGTTACCCGAAAGCATTTGAAATAAGAGATATCACAAAGGACGTGGCATTGAAAGGGAAGAATGTGCACACCCTCACGTGAAAGCAATCCCGGGTTGACATGTGGCCCTCGCCAGGTAATAAATCCTCTAACCTAGCTGACTCGGCCAATCACAGGCCTCTCTAGAAAGACACTGTGACAGTTGTAAGACGCCTTCTGCTAAGAAGAGAATACTTAAACACAAAAGGTGGAGGTCGAGAAGTCTGTCGAAGCGAAGAGGTTGATCCTCTTTGGTCAAAGATTCAGTTTAAGAGCCGAACCTTCCCCTCATTCATACGACTTGCTCGTAGCGCCACCTTGCGGAAAGAGAGGCTTTTCGGAGGCTCAGTGGGTAAAAAAACAGCTTCATCAGGATGATGTGTGGGTGTGAGGCGGGGTTGGATTTATGCATCGTCTGCACTTCAGTTACCTTCTCATTTGTTGGAGCGACGAGAGTAGGTCGAATACTAGACATCTGAATCCTTTGGCAGCTTGAAGAACTTCTAAAGTTCAGAAGCGATGGGCATCACTTCTGTTTTTCCTTGTATATCTGAGGGGGAAAACATCTCCACAAAATCTGCAGCTAAAGAGCGAAGGACTCCCTACCCGTGTGACCGATAACTTTAAAGGCAAACAAATAAATTCCTTCCAGGGTGGTTCTTCCTCTTGTGTCGTCGATGAATTTAAAGACGAAGCGGTGTTAACACAAACTTTGATATCAGGACAAGAACCTGCTCAAAGACAACCGAAAGTTTGCGACACACAGCATTGGTCACGTGGGAGGCAGATGGAAGGTGTCGCTGCCTGACGCGGCGCCGTGAGTACGACGTGAGCAGCACGTGAGCGCCGGGATCCTCGGGACGCACTCGGCAGTTAGGTCGCTTATCGCATGTATAAATAAAGCCTAGGGGTCTAGGGGTCTAGTCTAGTCCGCCTCTCCGCTACTGGCAAACCTTGTTGTGAACTAATGTCGAGTGCTGCCTTCATTAAAAAAAAAAAAAATTCAAGATGACTTCAGCTCTCCTTCAGGTGCTCTTGAGTAGCCTACAATCTACATCTCCTGTTTAAATCTTGTTTTCCGCAGTATATTAATTTGTTTTAACAAGGGAGGCAGCTTAAAACTACCCTATGTGAACCGTTGCTACTTAAAAGTTTCATCTTAATAACAAAGTTAATATTTCATCATGAACTTAGTACACATAGAAACAATTCTGTTTTATCAGTGGGGATCAGTACGGTATTTCCTGTTGGTGAGATACCTGCAGACAGAATAGATGAGCTGTCACATCTTCCTGTGATTTGCACCAAAAGGCTTGTGAGTGTCGGTAGACCAACAGTTTGTAATACACAGAGCTACAAGTTCACCAGACTAGTACATAGATACTGTTGATGGTGTGAGTGGGGGACCAGTTGTGTCTTATATAAACACTGCTTGATGCTTCTATGAGGGACTAGCTGAGTCTGGGCTACTGATTGATGGACCAGCTGGCTGCTGTAGGGGCTACATCATGGGTTTGATGAGAGATGTTTTGATGAAGAACTGGCAGACTGTCTTCAAGACACTGTACACTACGTTTTTGATAAGAGAGCATATGTTTACCACAGTGTAGGTTTGGGAAGGGATCTTTCGTGTTTTCTTCAGGTGTTGCAGACTTTTTTCCATGCCTCCACCCTCCCATCATACACTAAAAGCGTCGACCACAAAGAGGGGATAGCCACGTGATCATCAGATAGATACAGATTGACATATTGTTGAGAGGCCCGTCACTCCCTGGCGTCCAAGAGGGAGTTGTCTCGACAAGCACTTGTGTCTCGACAACTGCTGTGAGTGGCTCGTCTGGCATGTGCACAGCTTATGTCGACCCTCACGGCATTCTTGTGCATTTGTCACAGCACATGCCGGTGAGCAAGCATGTACATCATACATAAGTAAGGAAGCAGTCAGTAGTCGGCCCCCGAGATACATGTCAGGACCCCAGAGCGGGCGCCCACAAGCGGGTGGCCAAGTGCAGTGGAGGGGCTGCATCGCTCGTGCTGTAGTAGATACGTGCCTGCAGCCAGGAACCTGCTGAGTTTATGTCCTTGCACGTGCCGCACCAGCCACTAACCTTTCCGTCGTGTCCGTCGTCAGACGTCTGTAGTGGTGCTAGACGCGTGTGTGGGCGTGGCCTTCACTCGGGGGAAGGTGGTGGGGGGAAGAATGACGGCGCCGTGGGGTGGCTGAGTCAGCACTATCTCCCAGCTATCTGTGGATGCACAGGAAATGCCGCCTGCGCCGGCGCTGTGCTGTGTATAACGACCTCTGCCATATGTTTGAGATTATGCTTCGTTTATCCGCATGATTAGTCCCCGGAGAGCCCCGCTAATATTTGTGATTAGTCCTGACAATATTTATGCAGTAATATTTTCTGTGCTGGGGTAGTTTGCTCGAGCATTGTCTATTTGAGAAAGATGTATGTACAGAGACAGAGGCCCATGCACGTGACTTGCTTTGTGATTAACGGTGAAAACATCTTGTATATCAAAGGGCGCGAGGCTACGCCCTTATCGCCGGTCATCAAGTCCAGACGTCAGGGTGTAAAGGTGAGAAGCCAACACGTGTGCTCAGCGAGCCAGGCAGTTGATGTCAGGTGCTGTGGTTCCTCTCCAAAGGGCAGATACTGCCATGGTCATGGTCGTCAAGTGCAGGGTGTTGATGCTCCACCGATCCCCACGCCTGTGGGTGATGTCTCGCGCTCCACGTGCTTGTGGGAAGGTTGTACAGTTGTCTCTCCATGTACATGAACAGACTGAACAGCTTTACCATGTATGTCTCTCCATCTTCCTCTTCTCTGTTTTTCTTCTGTATTATACTTATCAAAAGTTTCTTGAGAGTGAGTTCCCCGTCGGACTGCTGGCGATCAAATGAAACAGATGGTCAGAGGGCGATGGTCTGTGTGTGGAGGCTGCAGGCTTCTCACGTCTGCGCTGCTGTTGTCGGTTTTTGCCTGAGCCACCCATGCTGGGCCGCACCAGACTTTCAACAGATGGTCGCTCTGGAACCGGCATTCACTGGAGAGGAAAAGCGGGGAATTACACCAAGGCATGTTTGGCAGGAGGTGTTGGGGAGGTTGGGGGGACGTACGTTGGGGTACTGGCAGTGGGTAGCCACACCGCTTTGAACTCGGCAGCCAGAACCATTTCCTTTTCCGACGACGCCTGGATAATAAGGGGCACTTTGTGACGAGCATAATGAGAGGGCATGACCTTACTTGACCTGGGCGTGAGAGCGTTTCCCAGCCTTCTTGTCTTGCTGCACCCTCCCTCGCCCCCACCCATCCACCATTGGCATCTTTATTTGTCCTGTAATGAAAAGGATCGTGAGACTGTCTGCACGTGATGAATAGATGAAAACTGTGGTCTGACAATAACACTCGTGCCAACCTTGAGATGAAACTTCACCTCTGGTCGAACCACCGTCTGATCTTCATCCTTGTCAGTTTTCTTACCCAAAAGATTCGAGCATTCTAGTTATACTTTCTTACTGAAAGGTGCACGTTTGTGCTTTATTTATTACTAAGAAAAGAAAATTGTAAGTTACAAGTGTCGTGAGTGCGTGGCTGGGAACAAAGATGGTTCCCTGTTCAGTGTGAGCATTATGGTCTCACAAGTGAGCATTCACAGCTGATGTCAGGCTTACTATCCCCTGTCACAGTCTGGCGTCAGATAACCTAGTTGATAACTCAGAGAATGCTTGAGTTATCGACATCCCATGTTAAGGTTGTGTGCTGTCACAAGGGTTACGTATTCAAGTAGTCATGGATGCAACTTCCGGTTAAACACTAAATGATGGAGCCAGAGGCACTTTCACAGAACTATCAGACCAGCACTATTGTATTTAAAATAATATGAACTTCTCAAGGTGACAGGGCTTGATACATTGGAAGCTATTGCTACCTTTATTAACTAGAAGCAGAGAGCAGTGAGCGATACACTATGCAGAGTTAATATTTGTTCTGATGTTGTGCACGGATGACCTGTCAGAGGACTGAGCCCTTGACTGTGATGCTGAGTGATAGCGGCATAAGAAAAGCATTTCCAGCTTGAGCGTGTCAGAGGTCACAACAGGTCACATGGGCGGTCTACATCAGCTGGGTCACAGACGGCCAAGTAGGCCGGGAGAATGGCAGTGGATAAGGAAGAGTTAAGAAACCGAGGTAAGGGAGGGTCCAGTGGGGGTGAGGAAACAAAGAGCTGCTAAACGAGACCAACAACTACACACAAATCCCTCCCTCCCCCCCACACAAATCCCCCACACTTACACATCCCCCCATACACCCACACACCACCACCCACGCACACACACAGAGTGAGGTACAGCTGGTGTAGTCATGCCATGTGAACAGAAAGCTGGAGCACAGGTCGGCACACGACACGCTGCTGCTGTCCTCAGTGTTCGCTCACTTTTAAGACAGGTGTGAGGTCTGCGAGTAGCGGCCGCCTATGCCTGTCCTCCCGAACCCCCCTCAGTGCCGTTGGCGACATGTCAGGTACAGTCAAATCTCCCTACTATGCCACCCCGCTACTATGCCACTCTCGGTATTATGCCACTTTTGCTCGTCCGACTATAAATTCAATGTAAAAAAAAATTTACTATGCCACCCCTACTCTCGCTACTATGCCACTTTTTTGTGACTGTTAAAAGACACAAGTTGTGAAATTCCGCGCAGTGCTCGATTACTATACTGTACGGTAGTGTGGGACATCGCAGTTAGGTGGGATGGAACATAGCACGCACACAGGGAGGGTGGAGGCTGGCTATGTGGGGGGGTGGTGGTCGCTGGCCGGGTGACAGTCCCGTGACAGAGGGAAGGTGTGAGGGGGTCGACTTGCGACAGGATGCAGGTGCGCGGATGTGGTTGGAAGGGGTGGAGGATGAAGAGGTGAGGGGGAGAATGAGAGGAGACAGCGAAGCCGACGATTCTTGAGAGCTTTGGACCAGACCTGGGCAAAGGACTCCTGTCTCTGACCGGCCCGCCCGCCAGTATATATACTATACATACAGTATTAGGTAAAACTGAGTTAACTATATTAGTCCGGCCCTCTAAAACCATCCCAATTTCTCATGCGGCCCCTTGGGAAAATTAATTGCCCACCCCTGCTTTGGACTGACGGGTAACTTGAACAAATAAAGCCGTTTTTACGAACCCTCTCTACTATGCCACTCTCGCTACTATGTCACTTTTGCTCGGTCCCGGTAGGTGGCATAGTAGGGAGATTTGACTGTATAGGGGGCTGGTTTTCCTCCTTCATGCGAACCCCCAGGCCCACAGCTCGACCTCATGGACCTACAGGCCCACAGCTCGATCTCATAGACCTACAGGCTCACAGCTCGACCTACAGGCCCACGGCACAAGCGCGCGAGGAAATTGAATGCAGACAGCAGGTGCTACCACCTTGGCCATTTCGACTAGCTAGACTTTTTTTCTGTACGAAAATGCTGAAGAAAGTGGAATGCTAGAAACTCAAATATTAGAAAGAAAAGCTCATCTTCCATACCAACACCAGGTGAAGTCTGCCTCATATAAAGCATCATTCATTTCTTTATCTGTCATAAGGACATCGGTTAGCCCCGTATGCTGAGGCTGGTTAGTCGAGACAACGTCCGCGCGGTAGTGTAGGTAGATGGCCAGGTGTGAGACTAGCATGGCGGGTAACGTCCCTCCGTCCTCCAATCGTTTTCTGTCACACGAAGTGCTGTGGGGTGTGGCGGAATTAATAAGACGGACACATTGAAGACGTGTCAGTAAAACTGCTGGCAGCTGGCGAGAGGCTGTAACGGGTATGTACAGAGCTCACCAGGTGAGAGGCTGTAACGGGTATGTACTGAGCTCACCAGGTGAGAGGCTGTAACGGGTATGTACTGAGCTCACCAGGTGAGAGGCTGTAACGGGTATGTACAGAGCTCGCCAGGTGAGAGGCTGTAACGGGTATGTACTGAGCTCACCAGGGGAGAGGCTGTAACGGGTATGTACAGAGCTCGCCAGGCGTTCGGCAGGCTCGAAGAGCGTTCCTGCGTCACCTTGTGTTGTCAGATACCCGTCTGACCTGTGGCGGGGTCGCTTGAGAGGGGGTTTGTCTTGATGGAGACAGATAACAAGCAGATAAACACTTCAAGCGGAAAGTCTTTGACTTAACGACGCCTGCGTTGAAGGGCGTTGTGCGTGAAGTCCTTACATCTGACCGCAGGTTGTAAGACTACTGCTAACATCCAGATGTTCCTGTTAAAACCGTGCTTTTGAGTTAGTACTATAGAGAAGACACTGGAGGTATATAAAATACTCTGATGCTAAGTGAATTAACTACAGAGACTGCCTTGAGAGTAAAGGCGGGTGGCGAACTGTTGTTTGTCGACGTAGACATCAAAGTGTTGCACCTCTCTCTCTGTTACCATGGTGAGTGATCTCAAACATAGCGGGCCGCTCGTGACAAGCTAGTTTCACACCCCCGTCCCCCCAATCCCACCATTGCTTGTCCTCAAGGATCCAGCAGACGACAGCCCCGACCAGGTCAGTTTGCGCTCGACGGTTTGTGCTGTTGTTGTCTCTCAGCACTTTATTGTTGCCACCGTGTTCTAGGCGTCTGCTAACGATGGCGTGTTGCCAGACAGGTCATGCAGGTCAGAGGCCATCAGTCCTGCCCAACGGAAAAGTCACTGACAGTTGCGAGTGCTTCAAGGCCGGCAGATGTCACAGCTGTGAGTGCCGAGGCCGAGAGAAAGGTGGCGCTCACAGGACTGTCACAAGAAACACCCTGTGGCCAGTTGGCGGAGTGACCACAAGGGAGTTGATAAAAACTGCCAAGTGTTCTAATTGATGTTGTCATGGTTTCCTGTAGTGTAAGTGTCGGTCACCCCTCCCCCCTTCTCTCCTTCCATTCACTATAGTTCCTTATCCCACAGTGGAGTGGTGGGTAGCTGGTTTATATATATATGTGTTATACCTGCGTGCGTACCTGTTGGCGTGTTGTGTATTTTTTTTTTTTTAATTCTGTAGGTGTCGATGTATATTATGTATGTTTCTGCAGGTATATTAAGATAGTCATGGTTTGTAGTGCATCGTTTGGTCAGTGGCACACCTCACATGACCAGTAGATGCTCTCCGCCACAGTGACCAAGTGGAGAAGAGGCTTCCACATTTTTTTCTCTTTCAAGTTTCACTTTTGTAATTTACGAACTTCTTATTCATCGCTTCACAGACTGTCGGGACGAGCTAACATGCTAACTAACCCTTGGCTGGTTGTTTTATGCCGTGCCAGCAGCCAAGGCAACATCACGGCCAAAGCCCTCGCGGTCCTGATCTGGCTGACGTGTGAGACGTTATAACTGCCATACACGTCTTTTGTTCATACCCCAACCCCGACGCCCCGTGTGTAACTAGGTCAGGTCAGTAGGTCGGCCGCGTCTGCGCCCCAGACTACCAGCCTTGGCGGCAGTGCCACCCGTCGCATGCTGGTGGCGAACGTTGACACTCGTCCATCTGTAGGTGCACTTCATCTGTGACCTGATCGAACTGAGCCCATGTAGGCGGCGGCTTCCCTGTCCTGCCCCTTGTCCCGTGGTCCCGCTGCTGAGGGCAAGTGTAACCCCAGGTGTCCACGGTGTGCTGTGGGTCGTGCGTGTTGTAAGGGATGTACGAACTTTGACACAGCACGCAGGTCGACGTCCATCTTACTTCTGCTACATAGCCGCACCTTGCACGTGACACGCTGCTGGGCTTTGTAACATTTTTATAGTGGAGTCATTCTATTTTACTGCTAGCACTGCACGTGCAACTAGGCCTGAGACATCCGTCTGTCGACATGTGACCTGCGTCCCACGTGCCGGCTTTAATGCCGGCTCCTCGCTGTATGTGCAGTATCTCAAATACGTCTGTACTTTCAAAACACGGAACAAAAACACCTTTCCGAAATAATTTGACTTGTGAAACTAAGCACCAGACGATGGGCGACAACATATTGTCTTTCACTATCAATTTTTTTTTTTAATTCTTCAAACTGTCAGCGTGCAAAGTTGTTTACACTTATTATTGAATAGTTAGATGACTAACATTGCTTCACTTCTCATTCTTAGAGTTCAGTCTGTAGGGTTATTTAAGGTCATGATGAGAACGAAGACCTTGAATTATGTTGCATAAATTACTCAGAAGCACTGTTTAGTAGAAAGATTGTTGCCAAGCAGTTCAGATGTCAGTCAAGGCAGTAGTTTTTTTTTCCGAAGAGCACGCTTTGCTGTCATTTTTACAGTTCATGCCACTTTTATGTCTATTGTTTGACAAGTGTTTGTTTCATTCTTTGTCCATATTGCACCATTGGTGCCATCAGAGTTGGCAAATATATAAAAATAAAAGAGCTTGATACAAAATTAAGTTCTTTTAAAATTCACAGCCTCATTCCAGAACAGAAAATATGTACAAGTTATGAACAGGATATTAATGAAATGATGAGGAAGAGAGACATCAACATTTTTCCAACTATAATTTTTCTCTATTCTCAGACTCGTATTAAACTTGAGTATCATGAAAAAGAAAAAGAAACACCCCCAAAACATAAAAATTCCTTCATGTGATGAATGAATGCCAGCCCTCTGTTTAACTCACCCATCTTTAAGGCAGTAAAAGTAAACTTCAACTGGCATTAAGCTGACTTTTGGAGGGTCATTATCACAACACTGACTTGTGCACAAAAGCAACCTTTCTTCTAAGTCTGGCACAAGAAGTGTGTAATTCATTTGAAAGCTACTCATACCTTTGCATTGGAAGTTGTAGAGTTAATCCTATCTGAAAGAACAAAGCACTTAACACTTTTTGATTGTAACATTTATTTTGTTTCACATATACACAACATAAAATACAATGTTTTACAATATAAAATAAATAGGGTAACAGTCATTTAAGAGTACATCCATCTGCCAACACTTAACCCTTTTGTGGGAACACAAACCTCTAGCTGTTAGAGGGAGGTCAGTAAAAGGTCAACATTTCTCTAGGTTTTTTAAAAATAGCTGCAGTGTTTTTGTTGTATTCATAATGTGTATGTGAAATAGCAAGGAAGTTTAGTTGCTGAAAATAAGTTTACAGTTTGTAAACATTTTGTAATTTTTTTATATCAATCTTGTGTTGCAGGGAGGAATACAGGAGTTAAAAATTTCAAGTGACCCTAAAGATGCAGAGGATGAAGAATGTGATTTTGTAAGTGGTGCCTACTAGCAGTTTATTGTTTTAAACAAAATTATTTATTTACCCACAGGATTCCAGTTTCATGTTATCATAGTTCTGAAATAGTCTTGTGCATTTTTAGTTTAGTATTAATATGATAACATTGATCTTTGACAAGCAGTCCATAGAATAGATTGCTCTTTTACACCTTTTAATAGACAAAATATATTTTTAGGGCTTTTTTTTTATCGTTTAAAATGAGGTCCAGCAGGTAAGATGAGTAACACGTACATTTGTTTGAAAAATACTTCATACATCTGCTTGGCTTAAACTAAGACGTAACATTGTATACTGTAGGTATAAAGTAAGTAATGCAAATAAAGAAATTACTTCATCAATCAGGAAAATGAAGAAAAGGCGGGGGTGTTGTTTTGGTTATGCTTCCTCAATCTCCCATGCCCAGTCTTTATAAAGATGATTTTTTAAAAAAGCATGTGCCTTTTATGGCTGTTAAGAGAAAGTGGTAAAAACGATGAACGAGCATAAAAATTTGGATTACAGACCATTACAGTACAGTTATCATTATTTGCAAAAGAAAGTCTTAACCTGCTATCAAATTATGACTACAGGAAAACAGTGGGTCTGGGTCTGGAACAGTGATGATTGAACAGCCACCTCAGCTCATACCTCTGACACCTACCCCACTGGTCAGTATTTATGATATCACTAGTCAGTATCTATAATTCCCCTGGTTAGTATCTATTATTTATCGATATTTGTTATTTACAATACAAAACATTTTATTTATTGCTCTTGGGAAATTTCCACTGGTATTTTACTGAAGATCCCATTGCCGCTTAACACACATGAAGTGGCCTTGATTTAAAAATGTGTTATATGTTGATGTGAAAGGTTCCAGGTGTACTCTAAGTAACTGTTGCTATGACACGTAGCCTGCTAGACTAATGACATGGCAGCAGCAAAGTAGGTGAGGCTATGATACAGCTTTAATAGCAGCAACAATAATTAATATATTATGCCTACTAGACTAGGAACATAATGATAGCAACATTTAAACATGTTGAACCCAAGAGTGTTTGTATTTATGAATAGAAAATATTGAAGTTATTCTTTTGGGTTTTTAAAAAACTTAACCATTTGGAAAAAACATTTGGCATTCATGTTAACATTTACATAATAGTTTTCCTCTTTTCCCAAATAGAAAATTTTTGAGTAACAGGCAATGTTCTGAGCCCAAAATTTAAAACTTTAAACAGTGGCCTTTCTTCCATTCTGTCATCTTTTGTCACAAGCAATGCCTTGGAAGTGCTGACATTATGCACTAGTATTTTTTAAAAAGTAATAGAGACTAAAAATAAAAAAAGAAAATAAATGATTGGAGAGGACAAAGATGGTAATTAGAATATATATATATATGTACATTTGAACTTAAAATTGAAAGATGCTTTGAAGAACAGCTGTGCATACCAGTTTTAGTAGGAAGGAGTAAACAAACAGAAATAGCTTGCTAAAGTTAGCATAATGCTATATATTGGTTATGTGCAGTATGTTGACATCCAGTTTTTGATAAGCAAATAGCTTTTTACTGGTTAATTTTAACTAATGTGTAAAATACCTTTTAAGGATTTTTAAGCAAAAAATGATAGTTTTAAGACTTTAAACTGAAAGAGTAATATTGTGGCCAGCATTGATTAGGAATTTCAGGACTTGTGCTTACTTTAGTTTACAAACATTACATTTATAGATAGTTTTTAAAAATATATTTTTGAGAGATGGGTGAAAACAAACTTTGTAAATACGCAATTTAAGTAGATTCTAGCTAGCATATTGTTCTTTCATCATGCGTTTTTTAAAATTATATTCTCAGTCCATGGTATTGAGATTACAAGTCTTACATGTCTGAAACATGCTATTAAGTGCTTTTATTTCCTTTGCTTGAGGTAGAAGCCAGAGACTGTGAAAGGTGAAAAAGGTGACCAGGGTCCTGCTGGTCTTCCTGGAATCAAGGGAGACAAAGGCGATAAAGGAGATGGTGGGCCACCAGGGGTGCCTGGTATTCCAGGCATGACACATCCACCCCCAATAACACCTCCTCCTCCAGACATCGAACTCTTGCGTGGGCCTAAGGGTTAGTAGTGTCAAGAGGAAGTTTGAGAGGTTGAACACAGAAATAAACTTGCTTGCATATTTTATGTGTGTGCATAAATAATTATGCACAATGTTTGTTGGGGGCGAGAGAGAAAAAGCAGAATAAAGTTAAAAATTAATGAGTTAATAATGTAATTATGCCAAATAAAAAAAAACAACAAAAAAAAAAAACAAAAAAAAAAAAAACAACACAGCATGTACAATAGTAAATAGGATGAAAACATACACAACATACATTATTCAAGCGTGTGATAAACTTTTCTTAAAAAAATTTCATTTATTTAGTGGCATGCATGGATGCAAGCACATGGTGTTCGTAAAAAAGTATAGTTTCTTTTCCGTCACACAGGTGATGCTGGTGTTCCTGGCATCCCAGGTGAACAGGGTATTTCAGGCTTAAAAGGAGAACCAGGGGAGCCTGGACTGTCAGGAGCACCTGGCCCAATTGGCCCAAGAGGAGAAAAGGGAGAGCCTGGTGATCCTGTGAGTGTACTCTTCTTTCTGACTAAATGTTGTCAGAAACAATAACCAAAGCAGCTTTATTTTATGTTCTTTACAGTAATTGGGATTTATTATTAGGTAAATGGCACTGAATAGTAATTGTAGTTTGCTCTTGGCTGTATTTAATTACTTATTTTATGGATGTAACTGGAAAAATATTTTATAGAATAGTGCCGTTCAGATGATTGTTTAATTGTGGGATATTGTGCTAAATGCAGATTGTCATTTATTAAAAAAAAAAAATTCACCCATGCTTCACATGCTTATTTAACAGGTTCTGTAATTATGAGATCAAAATTTGATGTCTTACAGGCTCAGGTGAAACCAGTATGTCTTACTGAATTTTGTTAAACTAGTATTGCATAGGATGCCATTGTGTTAGAAATAATACTTTTACAAAATTATAATGCATAACAGTATAGCTATGATGATTGTTTATGTCTGTTTTTGTCTTTGGTAACATTATATAAACGTGCATGGCACTATGTGCACTTTGCAGGGTCAGCCAGGCTTAACTGTTCGTGGACCACCTGGACCTCCAGGACCACCTGGCCTACCAAGCTCATTGGATGTTATCCCTGAGGTGGAGCCAGGACCAAAGGGAGAGCCTGGTGAACCTGGTGTAGCAGGTGAACCTGGCATAGGACTTCCAGGCATACCTGGACCTCCAGGGGAAAGGGGTGTCCGTGGTGAACCAGGGATACCTGGGCAAAAGGTATGGAACTTCACTGTGGGAAACAATTGCAATGGTACTATTGTCTGTGAAAATATTATTAAAATTAATGTTGTGTTTGTAAATACTATTAACAGTACTGTTGCCTGTGGAAATGTAACAACACTATGTATAATCGCAATAATAACAAAAAAGAGAACACATTTATGCAGAATTGTGGGAATTTAACTGAATACATTTTATATATGATCATTTTATTGTGTAGATCTACATATAATAATAATTTGCTTATGTAAAAATGTGACAACTTTTCAATAAATATTTTTTTCTTTGCAGGGTGACTCTGTGGTTGGGACACCAGGTATTCCAGGCTTGCCAGGCCAGGTAGGTCAGCCAGGTCTTCCTGGGCCACCTGGACCTCCTGGGGCTCCAGGGACTCCAGGTATATTAGTGGAAGGTTCCAGGTGATGAGCCTGTTCCAGGTCCACAAGGACCCAAAGGTGAAAGAGGTTTAACTGGTCTTGAAGGACCACCTGGTCCCATAGGTCCAGAGGGCCGACCTGGTTTGGCGGGACCTCGTGGTCTACCTGGTGAACGTGGCCTTCCAGGAGAACCTGGCCTGCCAGGCACATTTGGAATTGATTTGTCAACATTAGTAGGACCACAAGGACCACCAGGCAGGGATGGACTGCCAGGGGCACATGGTGCTCCTGGAATGCCGGTAAGGCTTTTTTTTCCTAGCTTTCTGACTAACAGTATGGAGAACTCTTAATCATTAGGATGACATGCATGAGTTTTTAGAGTTTCTCCTCTTTTCTTTTTTTTTTTTTTAATTAACTTTACCACTTTACCAGATGCCCCAACTATTAGGGAAGAGGGCTTTTTTGACAGCCGTTCTAAGTAATCTTCAGATGCTTGGCCTCTATTGTTTGTGGTATGCCTGACAGAATTCTCCTTTCTGGTGACATTCTGGCATTTGACTGTATTATTTTCTTCTGTACCCTGATCTGCCTGAGGGACCTCCTTCTCATGTTAGTGCTCTTTTATGAACCCTTCTTGCTTCAGCCTTGCTTCAACCTCACTACCGTTGCCCCTTGAGTGGTTTTAACCATCAGACCTCCTTGCACCCAGTTGCTCTTATGGATAGAAATACCTTTGACAACTGGGCACAAGCCCTGAAGCAAGAGATTAGCTCTTCCTATGCAGTTTGCACCTACAAATGTGAACATCTTAATAGTCAGAACTTGTCTACTCAAGGGCAAGAGATGTGGTCCATGTTGACACAAGCCTTTTATTACTTCATATTTTGATTCCTTCAGTCTGTCTGCTGCACCATGAGCTTTCACCACAGTGATGAAGGCCACAAGGCTATTCAACCACTCTGTGACTATCCAGTATTAGTCTACCTCAATGACTTGCTCTTCTAAGGACTACTGTGGAATAAGAATGTCTGTCTAAGGTGTCTGATAAATCTAGGATGGCTGATCAACTTCCACGCATCAGACTTGTATCTTTCTCATGACTTTATCTGGGAATACATTTTAGGATGTTGCCCTCCAAGATCCTCTGGCTTACCTCATGCTTAAACAAATATGGAGGGATGGGGAGCCCACCTGGCTCATACCTTTGCTCAGGTGAGCAGGCAGTGGTTGGATAAAGACTGCAGTTGCCCATCAGTGTGTTTGAAGGTTAATGTAGAGGTGAAAGTCGGGGAGTTCAGATCTTGTCTCACGACTCCACTGTTTTCATTTACCTGTGATGGTTAGTGGTTACCAGTTTCCTCTGCTGGTGGCTTAGGACAATGTTGATGTGGTTCACTTGGTTTGTCTCTTCACCTGTCATGCTTCTGACCAATGTGTTGGTCTCAGCTGCAGCTCTTGGGGTTCCTCCACAAAATGGTTTCTCCACTAATCAGTCTTCAAACACATGCTAGGTGCACTTCTGGCTGCTTGTGGACCTCTTAGCCTCTTACTGGACTATAAAACTACCAACCCCTGTGTCAAGTTTTGGACTATCTAGATTGGACAGTCAATATATCGTCCATCTCATGGGATGAGATTTGGCTTATACACACCCTTTCATGGCTGACTACCCCATTTTCTGGCTAAGCTTGTCCACCCCAGCCAAGGTCTGCCTTGTGGCTCCAGTCTGACAGGGCATGTTATGGATGGCTGATTTGATTGCACTAGTGCAGGACCTTCAACTTTAGCTTGCTGTGTCTCCACTTGTCTTGAAACAGCCATGACTCTCTCTTCATGCAGAAATCTTCAGAAATCTCTACTTAAGCTGTGGAAAGAATTACAACCATTAGATGACCTAGTACATCGGAAGGACCCTGTGATGGTTCTGAGGCTTTGCCTGTGCAGATCCCGTCCTATGAGGGATGGATGGTCATAGCTGTTCTTTCCAGTTTGGCTGGTGTCTCACCTATTTAAGGTATGAACAAATGAATGCAGGTGGTGGCCACTAGCTTTGCCTTTTTTTTTTGTATGTTGCTCTGACCAATGTTATGAACTTCATTGTGGTGGCTCTCTTCTCTGCAGTGTGTATTACCTCTGTAATCAGCTGAGCTATTTTTACAGAGCCTTACATAGTGGTTGAGGGCAGATGTACCTGGATACAATGAAGCCCCTAGTGGCCAGGACTACTAATCCTATTGATCAGGGGTAATAATTCCTTTGATTAAAGAGCATATGTACCCCATAAGGTCCTAATAGTAGGGTCATCTGGTATTATCAAAGAAGGAGAATTTACAAGAAAAATTTCATGTTTATTTGAATGCATCTCTTTTATACAGTTTGTTATAAAGGAGCATTATATAGATGATGATGTAGATGATGGTAGCTAATGTTCATTTAATAATCTTTTGTTGATTAAAGCAGCTGAGGAAAGCAGGTAACTAGTGGTGGGCCACCCGTTGGTGCACACTGTTTGGTGCTTTGGTACTACAAAGATGCCTGGATTTTGTTGTCTCTTTTTGATTCTAAACTGTGTTTTATGTTGTGCACGTATGTCATTTAAAGATTCACTAAGTGCTTTCACTAGTTTACTATTAGGTGGATCTGTAACTTTTTATACACTTTATTTTTAAATATGTATCAGTGTATTTTATTCTGAGAATGTGTGTCTTATGTGTTATTTGTTGATAGTTGTGATAAGTATTGTGCACTTCAGTTTGAATTTATAGTACTTTTAAGTTCATTTTCTTTGAAGAAAGTTTATTGTTTGTTTAGATGTTTAAGCAGGTGGCACTTTACATAGTTATACATTATAATGTTGATTTAAGCTTCACAAAAATGCATTGGGACCAAAGTTATAATGAAATTTCTTTTTCTCTTTGCTTCATTTTGTTAATAGGAAGTAGACTGTTAGAAAATTTTGAATTACAAAATTGTAGCTATGTCATAATTGATCAGAACACTTCTTTGCTTTTTATATCATAAATGTCCCCTAATATTATTATGAAGTGATCACATTTTAATGCTGAACTGTGGAAAAAGTTTGTAAATTAATGAATTTCAAATTTAGAAGCAGATGAAAAGTGTTCAAAACATTTGAAGAGAGATCTATTGAAAATGTAGAGAAGGGGTCCTGTCAATACAATAATTTCTAAGTACAATGTCTCTGCTCTCTTTTTTTTGACCAGGGTGTGGCAGGACCACCTGGAGAACCTGGACTGATGGGCCCACCAGGATTTAAAGGGGAACCCGTGAGGAATTTTTAAAAAACTGTATTATTAAAAAAAAAACCTGTATTCACATTTAACTTACTGTTATAACAAGAACAATAAAAGTAATAAGATTTCTATAACTCATTTTAGTCAGCTTTAAAATTTCAAGCTTTAATAATGTATACTGGGTTAACAAGAACATTTTTCTATGCAGAATTACTATTGAGAACTATTTTCTTTATGATAAATAATATAATAGTAATAAGTATTTATGCACATTCTTCCCCTGATAGGGGAGCTCTTGGCATTAATAACAAAAATATAGTAATAATTACCACTGTGCATAGACACACATATGCACACGACACACATTCACAAATAAATTGATTAAACAACACACAGCTCTGACCAACTGACCGAAGGCATATCACACAGTGAAACAAAAAAGCATGGACACAAAATGTACAGGCATGATGCTACCAGGTCTGGTATACAGACTGAAAAAGATTTTTTTTGTACCAAAAAAACTTTTTCAAGAGTTCTGTATTATCTAAATATGAGATAAAGAAACACTGTCATGAACACATAAAGATCAAGACAACATTTCTAGCGGAGCTCGTCACAGACATTAACACGAAGAGCAGGATTGTCCTGTCTAGGGAACAGGTGATGTATTGACCTGGTTTGTCCATTCACGCTGCAGTCACTTTTTTACCATTTACTGTAAAGCTGATGACTTCTGTAAAACTTTTCTTCCTCTAAATTGGGTAATTATGTAAACCTATATTAACAAAATTCTTTAGTGGAAGTTTCTACTGTGAAAGGTGTTTAAAATTTGTTTTGAAAACTGTCTTGTAGTAATATTTAGATTAACATTTGTCAGGGAAGTCCTGGTCTACCAGGAGCACCGGGCAGGGATGGATCACCAGGAACGCCAGGCCGAGATGGAACTGATGGACGGCTGGAAGGGATGGTGCAGTTGGACCTATTGGTCCGCCTGGTCCACCTGGAATACCTGGTCTTGCTGGTTTCCCTGGTCTTCCTGGTTCTGCAGCAAGTGGTTTTGATGGAAGTGGTGATGATGAATTTGGAGTAAGCATGAACATTTTTCTTTTAGCCTGACTTCTGTGTCTTGTGTCTGACAGCTTATGACATACTGGAAGATGTGTACATGTTTGGAAATGAGCACTGACTAAACTGGGAAGTCTCATTAATTAACAATGGATTGAACTTGTTGCTACCAACTGTCATGCTTTTTTCTTCATAACCTTTCTTCATTTTTATTATGCATTAAAAAATAACAAATATATAGTTTAACAGCAAATGGAATAACCTCAGGAAAGATAATTCCTATCTGAGGTATTTCTGTGGCATATTTAAGAAAATTCCTAACAGTGTTTAGCTCGACAGTGCTGATGGTGATCATAAATTTAGAGTACGCATGAACATTTTTATTTTAGCCTGAGTTCTGTATCTGATGCTATAACATACTGACAGAAATATACAAATGTGCATGGAAACATGCAGATACTAAACTTGGAAGTCTTACTAATGTGATATGCATTGAACCCATTCTTGCCTATGTTCTTTTGTCTCCATCAGTTTTATTTGTTATGTATTTAAAAAAAATGAGTGTATAGTTCAAGTCAACATTTTGGATGATCTCAGGAAAGGTTAGTCTTACATGACTAAGGTATTTCTGTACAATAATATACAACTTTATTAGTCCACAAGGGCAGTTACTGTGTTATATTTAAGAAAACTCTGAACTGTGTGCAGCTTGGCACTGGCGATGATGAGTATGAAGCTAGAGTAAGCATGAACATTTTTATTTTAACCTGTGTTGTGTGTCTGATAACTACTTCATACTAACAAAAAATGTACTCAAGACAAATATATATGTTCATGTTTATTTCCAGCATACATGTGTAAACATACAGGGATATGTGAACATATGCAAATGCTAGGTTGTGAGGTCTCACTGAAGTAATCAGTAGATGTGTACATAAGTGATTACATGCTATATTGGTAAGTCTTGCTGAAGTAATCAATGCATGGATAAACCCAGTTTTTTTCCTTCTTTCCTGCTTTTGTTTCAATCACCATGTATTTAAAAACAAAGAAAATTAGTTTACTTTAGTATTTTGAATAATCTCAGAAATAATTAGTTGCATATGAGGATATATTCTTGTGGAGTATTTAAGAAAATTCTGCACTGTGTGCAGTTTAGACCAGGCAAGCAAGGTCCAGCTGGCCTACCTGGCTTACAGGGACCACAAGGTATACCTGGTCCCCAAGGTCCACCTGGTCTCCCTGGACTAAATGGTGCACCAGGAGAACCTGGCCCTCATGGTCCTCAAGGAATCCCTGGGGAAGTTGGACTTAAAGGAGAACGGGTATGTTATAAGATCTTATCTATTATGTTGCTTTAATATCTCCATAATTTAAGAGGAAAACCCCCAAAATTATGACTTGTGGGACTAAGTTGGCAGCCTTCAGATGTGGTAGCGGCTGACTGTTTTATTGTCTGAATGTGTGTGAAAAACAAAATTAAGAATGGTGGCAGCAAAAGAAAACAGAATGGGAGGTTTGTTGGGAAAGAGAGAGATCATGGCAAAGAGAGAAGAGCTCGTTGAGCACATACAGCTGCAGTATCACAACCTCAATCAGCCTCTGCAAGAGGACTAAGTAGGGGGCCAAAGGTTAACAGTAAGTTTGCTTTGCTTGATGGTGGCTGCAAGTAGCAGCTGCAGACAACCAGCAAGCTGTCGCAACAGTAAAGGTACCACAACTTTCAGCCACTTGTGAGCACATTCTTTATTCAGCTACCGAGACAGGTATTTTCTCATTTATTACGTATGTCCCATTATATACTGCAAACAGCTCAAGAACAACTGTAGTTACATAGCATTTTACACTTTCTGAGTAACTAAGGATTTAATTATATTTGTTTATTAAAAAAATAATTTTATTTAAATAGCAAAATAACATTACTCTTCAGGCTCATTTTGTGTTGTAATTAAGGTGTTAAGACTAGAGGGACTATTCTTTTATAATTACAAAAGGATTTTGCAAGAGATTTTTTTTTTTTGGTGTGGGGGATACAGTAACATCCAAGCACTTCTTTAGAGACCACAGTTCATACTCTCACAGAAGCTAATAAATACTTTTAGAACATTTTAATACATTTTTTGTACATGCATAACTATATTTTATTATGAGATTTTATGTATTATATCCATTTTCCAGATGACTGATAAGTTGTGTGTGCATAGTTTGAATTTATACTGCTTAGCTTTCTTTGTTGCTTAAAGTTCATTTTTTGATAAATATATATATTTTTTCAAAAGTAAACATTTTTCTGAGTAAGTGTAATGGCTTTGTTTTAAAGTATAACAGAGTTGTGCTTGAACCCAGTCTAAGGAATTGATGAGAAAATAACATTAGCTTAGGAAATGACAGAAAGAAAATATTTTTGGGGAGTATGTCTTCTGATGGAGAACTAAGAAGGGTGTATGCACATTTCACAGGGCTTTGATGGAGAACCTGGAATTCCTGGTCAAAGAGGTGAGCCAGGTCTGCCTGGGCAGTCTGGTGCCATTGGACCTCAAGGAGATCCTGGTTTGCCTGGTTTGAAGGGTGAGCCGGTATGTGAGCCAGTTTATCTAGTGTGTACCAAACTGAACATCTAGACTGATTAAATTTGCTGTTTTCTCTGTGTGCTTTCCTACAGCCGAGTTGTTTGACAGAAATAAGTTGTCTGCTATCTTCACAATCACCAAAAAAGTCATGATCACAAAAGTCTGAAAAGGCATGATCTCTGGAATACAAAAGAAAGAAAGTTAAAAGTCTATGCCTTGCATTTTATTTTAACAGAGAGAACCTCCCACCACCAACCTTTTCTTACTGATATGCATTTTTTCCAAAGACCACCAACAGTTCAACATTATTTATGAACTGTACTGCTATGGATTGTGTTTGACAGAAATACTTTTCGGCTTTTTCATAAGGTCTTTCCGAACCTATTTTTCACTTTGTTGAAAAATTCATTTAACTCCAACATTTAGTTTAATTTTTTTTTATAGATTATTCTTTGTAGATTGGTTGTTGATGTCAATATTTTTGATGTATAAGATCCTTTTTTATTCAGTAGCACACTTTCCATCATATTTTACACACTACCCATAATCTGTCCTTGATACATTTACTGTCTTATCATATATAATATGATCCAGTTTTTAATCTGTCATAATTTGATTTTCTTTATTCTGCGTTCTTTCTAATAAAAGGTAACATGAGATTTTTTGGTACATGATCTTGCTGTAGTAACAGCTTTTGCTGCAAAATCTCCCATAACCAACCAATCAGCTAGGATTTATTGTTAATCATTTTATAATCAATGTGAGATTGAGATTATTATTGTATATGTCTCCAGGGCTTGCCAGGAGCACCTGGAATAACCTTGCCTGCAGTCCCAGGACCTCCAGGACCACCAGGTCGTGAAGGCAGCGCAGGTAAAGATGGGACTCCTGGAGTTCCAGGTACACCTGGCCTGACTGGACCTCCTGGCCCACCTGGTCCACCTGGGCCAGCAAGCTCTGCTTTTTCCATTGGACATGGTGAATCTGGTGATGATCTTGAAATAGTTGGACAGAAAGGAGATCCAGTAAGTTGTTTGAAATGGTGCATGTTCATTCTGTCTTTACATGTAGTGGAGGATACATTCATAAAAAAATAAAAACAAGATGAACTATTTAGGACCAAGGAAGAGCAATAGACTTTTAGCTGTAAAAGTATATATTTGGTGGATGTGTGTGTACACAGGGTCTTCCAGGACCCAGAGGTGAGAAAGGAGAGATGGGAACGCCTGGTATACCTGGTTTCCCTGGTGATGTAGGTCGACCAGGACCCTCAGGTATACCTGGTCAACCTGGAGAACCTGGCCTTCCAGGATTGATGGTGAGCAAATTGTATTGTCCTAGATTACTTTTATTTATTAAATGAATCTTCTTTCTCATTCATCCCTTGACTGGTACTAGCCTATCACTTGTTTAGCTGGCCTGTCTGTACTTATCATCAGGAAGACCTTGCTAGATGTAGCAGTTGGCAAAGCTCACTACTAAAGTCTGTAAAGTAGTAAATAGGTCCTGCATCAAAGCACCAGTCCATTCCTTCATGATTGGTTTCTTTTGTCCACCTGAGTGTCAACCACCCTCCACAGTGCCTTAAAGGACAGTCATACAGTGTTGTGTTGGACAAAACAGACAAACCAGACTAGAATGTGCTGCTTTGCTGTTGCAAGAATGGGTTCCTGGTGTCCACCCCCAGGGTGGCAACCATGGTTCATACAAAATCATTGGTCTCGCATTCCATGTAAAACTTAGGAGCAATTTTCTTAGGCATTTGATCTCAAAATGCCTGGATTCATTTTTTGGTAGCAGCATGCAAAGTTCACATTTTGCAGTCATATACTGCAGGGCAGGGACTAGAAGGGATTAATGCAGCCTATACTTGGTGGTCAACAATGCTGTTGCTGTGCCAGATCCTATACAGGTTCCAAAGACCATGATTTATGGCTCAAAGACATGTTTCATATAACTAAGAATTAACATAATTAAGTTACTATCTAGAGCGTGGTAGGTGAAGAAATAGCAGTACATCTTTGTCACTTGTTTGGAGAGCTAAGAAACTGTCTTGAAAGGTTTGTAATTATGACACATGACTACACAGATATAACACAGGAACTGTCAGTATACATTTAAGCATATGATATGCACCAGTACTTGGTACAGTAAGTGTCTGGTTTTTGTATACAGTCCCACAGCACGTATCTAGTTAGCATGCTACAGTTTCATATTATGTCTCATGTATTCATTGGTTTATGAGGTATTCCCACAGTATGTGGCCATTCTTGTAACTTATGTGTTTCACAGAACCTACAGTGTACACAGTATAAGTCCAGTTAGAACCTATGGATTTTGATGCATTTTCTTTGCAGACTTTGGCACTCTGAAATTACCAGTGGAAAAAATACATTCCCATTTCTTAACAGGACTCTTTCCCCAGACCCCCATCCCCAACCTGAATGAATGATCACTATTTGTGATGATGTTATGATGATGACACATGGTATGATTCTTTGTTTAGGGTCAGAAAGGTGATAGAGGTGAAAAGGGTGATATGGGATCTGTGGGCCCAGCTGGACCATCTGGACAACCTGGAGTAGCAGGTCCACCAGGTCCACCAGGTCCCCCTGGACCACCTGTAGCCATTGTGCCACAAGCGTCTGGGCTGGATGTCCAAAGTGGCTTGCCAGGGGATAAGGTGAGATCTGTGATCATCATGATGAGTATTCTGTTCATGACTAACGCATGCCACATTTTCTCTAATTAAAAAAAATGAAATATTTCCCCTACTGCATATTTTTGCTGTTGTACACAGGGTGAAAAGGGTGAAAAGGGCGATTCAGGAGAGGAAGGACCTATGGGTCCTCGTGGATTCCCTGGACCACCTGGTGAAATGGGCATGCCAGGCTTTCCAGTAAGAGGGAGAGAGGGAGAGTGTGTGTGTAAGAGACTTGCATAAATATATATATTTTATTCTGCAACAAGACAGTTTTTCATAAAGCATTCGCCCATATATCTGTTCAAACATTGTACACAAGCACAAGCATATTGTTTTCTGTCTGTCTCTCTTACACTACACAGGTACACACATCTTTCACCAATCATTCTTCAGTCTGCTTGTAGTGAAACTTTTGTCTAAAGGGTCGTCAAGGACTTAGGGGACGCAAAGGTGAGCCAGGAATTGGCCTGCCTGGACCTAAAGGAGAGCCTGGAGCACCAGGCATTGGCGGCCCAGGAAGTGGTGTGTTCATCCCTGGACCAAAGGGTTCTCGGGTTTGTATATAGAAGTACAGAAAGGATTTAAATGCACATAATAACCAAAACCATCAATGTCCACCCACCTTCCCTTCGACCGTTTGTCGAGAATCTTGGCTTCATTGTAATGACCCTTGACAAACAAGCTGCATCTGTCTGTCTGAGCTCCATAAAACTAGTGCCATCCACTATGATCTTGTTTTTGATAAACTGCTAACACTTTTATCTGTATGTTCATTCTTAGAATCAAGGCTTGATAAATGTAATTCCTTGGTCTGGAGCAGCCCTGCATATGTCGTTCGCTAACTTCAGAAAGTACAGAACTTTGCTTCTCATCTGGTGTTCAGAGCATGGAAGCAGGACCATATCACTCTTTTACTGTCACTGCAGACTGCCTTTTTGTGCTCACAGTCAGTACAAGTTGTCTGTGTTCTGCTTTAATTTGTTTTTGAAGGCTTTTGTCCTTCCTGTTTCTCCAAACTTCTCTTCCCTACATCCCAGGGAAAACTTTGCTCTTCTTCTGAACAGTGCAGACTGTGTACTCCTGTAACCAGAACAATAATGAATGGTTGCTGGCTTGCTTGTTATGGTGCAGCAAAGCACTAGAACTCCCTTCTCTTTGATATCCACCTTTTACCCACCAGCAAGCCTTTAAACGTGCATTTTTGTTGTGAGCACTACTCCTGAACATAGTCCATTTGTGAGTAGTACATACACAGTCCATTTAATGCTACTAACCATTCCCTCTCTCACTTTACTTCTATAATTCTTCATGAATCTTTCCTGCTGACTTGCCACAGCTGTCTACCAACTTCTTGCCACTATTGTTTGCTAACTTCCTGCCATTACTGTCTGTTCCTTTTGTGTCTTTTTTTTTTTTGCCATCTTGCAGTTCCTTCAGGTGCTAGATATTGACTTAGTTTTGTCATGTTGAGGACGTGTTCCTTTAGGGGCATAATTCTGCTGTATATAAATTTCACATTTATTACTAGTGTTAGTATTACTAAAGTACTATTTTAAAATTCCTGTAATCTGTTGTTTTTTTATTTTTCTTATTTCCAGAATGTTTTTGCACTGCAGTTTGTATAAACTTATGCAATGTTATGATTTAAAAACATTTTTCCTCAAATAACAGTGACAAGAATAAATTCTTTTATTAAGGTAAGAATATAGAATCACAAGAATGAATCCTGTTTTTTTTGGTTTTTGCAGGGAGATCCTGGTTTACCTGGTTTGGATGGCAGACCTGGTCCTCCTGGCCCTCCGGGACCAGCAGGGGGAGATGGTGGAGAAAAAGGCATTGTGCTGGGTAAGTAGACCCTTGTGTCATAACAAAAATTTATGTGACTACAATAGTGACTGTGATATATCTTTTGAGAATCACCTGAAGAATGTTCTGTTTATATGTAAATATAATAGTATGCTCACATCCCATAGCAATGGGCAAAGTATTCCAGTTTTAAAAATAAAGAAAGGTTAAGTGGATAATGCTTCAACATAAACAGCATAATAATATGTGATTTCCAGGTAAAGGAAGGTATTCTGAATACCTTACTGTAGTAAACAGTTTATTAGAACATTTAAAAGGTGTCACCAGTGTCACACATTAAATCATGCTTTTAAGTTGCTGACAGATCAATGAAACTGTCTTTAATTTGTCATACAAAAAGTATTTTAGACTTTTTGGGAACAGAACGAGTGGACTGGCCTAAATTGACATCATTTAAAGCTTCAGCCAGCTACAAAACTTTAGGCACAGGATAACTCATAGTGATCACTTCTTTCCTAGTAAATATGTTTCCTTTATAACATTGGAACTATTTTCCCCCAAAATATAGAAAAATAACTATGTGACAAATATAATTTCAAATGAGATTTTATCAAATTCAATAGACATTAACCTGGTGGAGAAGGGAACGTTCAGGGTAGACTGATTAAAGTAGGTATTTCTAGTTTTGAGAGGGGGGGATCCCATTACATTATTTTAGTTTCAAAAAGTAAAAATGTTATGATTAATATGATATCCTATAAATGATAGCAGAGAAAGGGCAGAAAGGTGAACCAGGGATCGGAGGAAGAGATGGTGAGGATGGTCGGCCTGGAATTCAGGTGTGTGATTTTATCCACTAACACATTTTCTTCATGAAAATCTTAATCATTATCTGTAAGAAAACTTTTAATAAAGTGGGGTCTGCACTAACTGGTTCAAGACTCTTGAGTCCTCCAGTTGGCCCAACTATCCAATGGGTGGGTACCTGATGCCTTAGAGGGCTGGAGAAAGCAAGGCATCAAGAGAGAGAAAATGGGCCTTACAAAGACCCGAGATATATGGCGATTCTAACATGTCATTTCCTATCAACCATAAAGTGAAGACACCACCTTTGTGGCATATAGATTGTATTAGACTGGATATGCTTAAGTTTATTATAAGAAGTTTGACCATACTTTTTGATTGCAGGGACCAGCTGGTGTTCCAGGTGAGCCAGGTATCCGTGGCCTGCCTGGTCTCCCTGGCCCCCCTGGGCCTGGTGGTATTGGAACAATAGGCAGTGGAGAGGGTGAAGTGGTAATCCAAGGTCCTCCAGGGCCTCCAGGCCGCCCAGGCCCACCAGGAGAGCCAGTGAGTGATGGTACACCACAAAATTACGGAAGGGCTGATGATGAAAAATCTGTTTTATTAATTGTTGTTGATCATGTGAACAATTTTAGTATATAATTAAAAGAAATCTAAACATTTTGATTTTACATTGAAAAAAAGGAGTGTTTGCATTTTTAGATTCAGCAATGTTAACATTAAGTCCACCAATCCAGCTTTGATGTTCTTAAGAGAGTTCTTCCTTTGGCCACTACAGCATTGACCACCTTTGACCACCATGATGGTAGCAGAATCAAAAGTTAAAAATCAAAAGTTGAAAACAGAAAGCTTATCCATTTATGTGATTACAAAAATGACAAAACCCTTGAAACATTTAAAATATTTGTAGAGTATATGGAAATCTAAAGATTAAAAAAGGAGCGAAGAGAAACAAAAAAATGGAAGTGAACATTGAAGGTTGTGCTGAGTAGACAGGTAAATGTACACCCACCCTAATTTATTATGTTAGGGAAGTAAGAGAGGCTTGGCAACATGGTGTTGAAATATTTCAGTTAGAGAAGTATGCAGCTGTTTTCTGTAATTACTATAAAATTTGATGAAGTGTTTGATTTTGTTGCCAGAAAAAGCTCATACTTGCACCATATTGCCACATTTTGTAGTGCTAGTTATAATCTTGATTTTTGTTATGCCAGGGCCCACGTGGACCCCCAGGTATTGGAACTGAAGGACCAAGAGGTCGACCAGGACCAGTTGGCCCGGCTGGGCCACCTGGATCACCTGGTTTGGGCCTGCCAGGCCCTCCGGGTCCACCTGGTCCTCCTGGATATTCTGGAGAGATTTCTGGAGCTGGAGCTGGAGTTGTCCGAGGTCCGCCTGGTCCACCTGGCCCACCTGGTCCACCTGGTCCATCTAGCCTTGGCTTAGTGGCTAATGTGAGTAGTATCTGTTTTTCATTACACCACTTTTGATGATAGGCATTGATTTTCTTAATAAACATCAATGTTTTATACGAAACCTATGTTAAAGTTTATTTATTTATGTAGGGTCCTGTGGTCTTTGCAAACATGGATGCAATGCTGAGTGTCTCCCACAATACACCACCTGGAAGTCTGGCCTATATCAGTGACCAGCAGTATGCCTACCTGCGGGTAGACCAGGGATGGAGGTTGATACAGGTCAGCATTAAAGCTCATTTTATGAAAGTGAATTATTGTTTTTGAGAGTAGACAAAAATTGTTTGTTATTGTTGTGGTCATTTTCACTTTGATCTTTATTACAGCAAAGAGTTGAGAATCATTTTTTTAAAGTAGTTAACTTGATATCTAGGATAAACTTCAAGACTTTCATGGACTTTGTGGTTTTATATTCACAGCTGGGGACACTTATACCCTTGCCAAGTCCACAACAACCAGTGAGTGCATTCTTTCTTCTTTATACTTTTGTGAAATTTATCATTCCCAACAGGCATTTGATAAAAGTTGATTTTATTGGGTATTGGCTTAAAGACAGCAGATTTTCATTAAAAACACCAGTAAATTTTTATTTTCAGTTTCAAGCATTTTTCACTGTTTATTTTGTATTAGTAAATGTATTTTGATGTAATTATTCCAACTTGGCATGATTCCATGTCAGTGTGTGACAGTATTATACATTTCTGATTTGTCCATCCTTTGCCTCGCATCACATTCCAGCATACACCTGTTGGTGTTCATTTTACTGTATCACACAGTTTCTTTGTCTATCATCTTTCAGCATATACCAGTTTGTAAACTTTTTCAAGGTTCAAAGCAGAATGTGATATAAGCTTGGAAATACAAAGTGTATCATAACTAAAAGGAGTTTCAAAGATCTGTAACTGATAATTGAGAATATCAGTAGTGTCAAGCATTAGGGAAGCAATAACAAAAATAGCAGTAGGTTATTGAATGGCTAAACATTAAGAGCTTGAGTTTTTGCCCACAAAAGAAGCACTCATGCACAGTCTCTCTTTAACAAGGGACCCAGGAAAATGCTGGAAGTACTTTGTATGCTGGAAAAACTTCACAGTGATCATGCTGAAATTTCATGCTGATGTTGAAATTTTGTCAATAGCATAAACAACTAAGCTTATTTGAACCTGTTGCCAAGCAGATATATTTTCATTGAATCAGAAATTCTAAAAAATTTTTGACTGTTTTACTTTTTATGTCCTCTCTGCAGTTCAATAGTTTTGGCTCAAGTCCTTTAAGACTACTTAAAATGAGAGTGATGGTTTTATTGGGAAGTAAATTGAGCTTTCAGTTGCTGGTCAAAATCATTACAATTCAAAATAGTATTTTGTGTAAGAGGTAAATTTGAAGGGTGAAACTGAAATGTCATGATGTAAGGAATGAATGTTGAGTTGGGATGTGAGCATTGATGGTGCATGGAGCAGACAACCATTGAGAAGCTACTTGAAGGGTACTGAGCATGTTTGCACTTCAGGTATTTGCTTGAGCACTGCAAGTGTATATGATAGTTTTGATCACTTTTTTCCAGGAATGTGCATTTTGATCAGTTTTTGTAAACATATTGTAAACATACTATTATGATTTATCATTTGTTTTCATATTCTAGTCCATCATCAGACCACATGTAGACTTAAATTTAATGTAGACCATCTGTCTGACATTTGGCTTGCAAATCCAGATCCCAAAAAGATATGTTTGAAGCTTGTGACATAGGCATTGTTTTAAGTTGTTAGTTTAGTATATGTTCCTTTTTCCTTAAGATTCAGGCTTATGCATCATTACTTTAAAAATGATGGCTAGCAACTCTGTTTATGATTAATCTGATTATTTCTATTTTAATGGGATAATATAGATCTAATTTTGACATATATAACCATATTAGGTGACAAAGCAGCTTACAAAGCTTCTATTAAAATTGAACTAAATTAATAATGAAAAAAAGTGATTTAATAAGCTGTTATGTTTCTAAATGTCTTTGCTAATCTTGGCATGAATACAAATCTGTTGTTGACTGTGATTTCCCTGTTTTTAGGATAATCAGAACACAGTCATTAGCAACGGTCCCAGTGAGTCCAACACAAAATTTAATGTAACAGAAGAGGGTAGTATAAACATACTCCTCAATGGACCAGCAGAAGAGTTGAAAAGGCAAGAGCGAGAAAAAGAACGTAAAAAACTTAGAGACGACTATGAAAAGCGAATGCAGGAACGTGAACGTATGATGCGAGAAAGGGAAGAAGAGGAACGAAGAATGAGGCAACGGCAGGAAGAAGCTCGACAACAAGCTGAGCAGAAAATGAGAGACAGGCGTGCACGAGAAGAAAGAGAAAGACTAGAAAGAGAACGTTTGCGTGAACAACAAGAGAGAGACAGACGTCAGCAAGAAGAGAGAGAAAGAGAGGAAAGGGAGCGGGAAGAAGCAGAAAGAAAGAGGAGACAACAAGAACAGGAAAGAGAGCGAACTCGCGCTGAACAAGAGAGGAAAGAACGAGAAGAAGAGGTGGAGCGCAGGCGTAAAGAACATGATGAGAGACTTAAAGAAGGGAACGAAGGCGCCTGGAGAGGCAACAAAGGATGCAACTGCAGCAAGAAGAAGCAGAACGACAAAGGTTGTTGGAGATAAAGCAAAGACAACCCAACAAAGGGGATAGCTCAGTCAGCATCAGATCTGATGATCCTGTGGATGAAAGAGAACAACTGGGAAGAGGATCAGATAGACGGTCTTTGGTAATATGCAATTCCAGAATCTCCATCATAATTTTTTGCTTCTGCCGCCATTTATTTGCCATACCTACCATGGCTGCTATGCTGTGTGCTCTGACTCATTGGGGAAAATAGTACTTACCGGTGCCTGTGACTTAGTGACTGCAGTGTTTTCTTCATGAAGTAGATTGACTACATCAGCTTTACCTGCTGAAGGCTTTCTCTGAGTATTCTTGCACTTTCTGATGGGTGAAATCTCTTTTCAGTTTTTTTGCCTTTTTTTTTGATGATCCACTTTGCTATATAATGGTGAATTGGGTTTAGTGCTCACATTTGAATAACTTACCCATCTTGCTGTAACATATAACCTGGTTTTGACAAGTTTCACTATAACGACAAGTTTATGTTGCTTTATATTTGAGTATGCAGTGGTGGGTTAGGCATTTGCTACCTGGGCTAGACCTTTGCCAGCTATACCAGGCAGCCTTTGCTAGGAATCAGCTCTTGCAGCTCAGCTATTATTTTGACTGCGTGCTTCATACATACTTTTGCCAGTATCTGCTCATACGTACTGTTGCCAGCGTCTGCTCACGCCTGCTTTATGTTGGGAGTGTCAAAGGAAGATATCATATTGATGAAACATTTATTTCCCTTTACAGGAAGTCAACATGATTGGAGTTCCATTACTTTGGATTTAAAATTGACCGCAGTCATAGCTGTATATATTTTATTTTAAACATCCTTCAGTTTTGTGTTCAGTTTGCAGCCAGAATGCAATGACCCTATAGCTGCAGTGCACACAGAAGCTTTGTAGAACATACTCAAAATCAAGGAGCTAGACAATTTAACAACTGTCTTAAAACACAATATTCACATAGATGTAAATATTGATGAAGTAGAAACTGCAGTTTGATCAAGAGTAGAATCAAAAACCTGGAGATCTTGTTTCAGTGATGTTATATTTAATGGAGATCACTGGACACATAAACACAGGACATCCTGACAGCCATTGACCCTGGTTTGCAGGAGTGGTGTTTGAATGCCAAGTGTGCGAGCTCTGATGAGTGAACTGGAGTGGTGTGTGCACTATATCATCCATATATTGAGTGTTGTCATATATTATTTTCTTCCTCCACCACCTTCTCATCGTTGTCCTACCATTGAGTTATGAATGCATCATATTTATTCATATTATATATATACGAACTTTTCAGTGCATTAAGTCTACAGATTGCTGAATATGTAGCTTAGTATGATAAGCACTGTAACATTCATTATAACATTTTATGCACTGTGCACCATCAGAAAGCATTTTGCTGGGCACCATTAGTTAACACCTTTCTTGTTTGAATTTCTTGCAGTCGTTGACAGTTTTGACAGTAAGTGACACTGAAAACTGACATTGCATGAGAGCATTTTTAGTTAAATTTTGATCTGATCTGTGCACAGTTTGTGGGCTGCTGGGGGTACCCTGAAAATGCCTGCTCACTCAAAGCGTGTGGCTGTATTCAAACCTAACATGAGATCTGACCATCCCATAGAGCAGCTTTGATCTGACCTGTGGCTGTAGTTAATCATCTTGTCCTTAATCCTTTCTACTGCTAGTACTTGACTAAAGTGATGACCTATTGTTTTGTGGGAAAATGCTTCTACCTGCAGGTGATTTCCCATGTGATGACCTATGATTGGTTGGGTTCATAAAAAAATTGAATTTAAGTTGTGCAAAACTCTGTGGTGCTGGCTGTCAGCTACCTGCTGTTGCTGGATAACAGCAGTCAATACTTGCTGTCTTAGGATCATTCATAAGCTACAGCAAGCAGTCCTTACATGCCCGCAGAGAAACTGTGATGAACTAACTCTGAGCTTGTGTGCACTCTTAACTCCCATTTCTTAGTGCTTCAGCAAGTAAAGAAAACAAAACAACATAGTTTGCTTTTTAAAATGATCCTATTTTCTTGAATGTGTTTGACGTTTCTCTTCACACAGTTTGACAGCTTTCTTGCCAAATGTAAGACTAGGTCACTAGTGCTCTTGTAATCTGACAGAACTATTAAACCATCCAGCGCATTAGCATTTATTTCTTTTCAGTCATTTTCATCTTAGACTGACACTTGCACTGAGCAAAGCTGTAACCACTAAGCACAAGTAAAGATTGCTGTGCATGGATGTTAACTTTCAGTATGGCTGTCACTTTCACACTTTTTGTGCTCTTAACTGGCTGTTAGGCATATTTTGTCAGCAAACACAATGTGCTTAATTTTTATATATATTTAAGTATACTTTATAATTAGATGCATTTGTTGATATTTATAATTGGTCTGTGATTAATAGAACTATATTTTTTTATGTTTAAAATTGGTAGATTTTGCCATTTACCTGAAAAAGTTTCCTACTGTTCTTAAAATAATGTTAAAGAATGTCCTTCTAAGAGGTGAAGAGTAACTATGGGCTGTGAAGAACATTCTGGCTGCAGGCAATTGTTTTTTGAACTTTTCTACTTCTCCCACGCCAATACAGTCATTGCTGTTGTCTTATGTTTAATTTATAGACACTGTAGAAAAGAGGTATACAATGAAATCATGCTGAATGTTGCATGCAGTTGTTTCTTTTAGGATGTTACAGCATTTTTAAATAATGATAACTGTAAAAGCAATGCTGATCTATGCATCATTTTCTGATGACTCTTCTCTCAAGCTTTTGTCTATAATGAAAGTAGAGTCTGTAGTAATTTGCTGTAAAGTAAAACAGATATAAACATAAAATTCCTCACCATGATTGCTGGCACAGATAACAAACCAAGCATAGATAGGGAGTCATTACCCAGTTTGTTTTCTTACAGATAATATTTTGGCATATTGCATGATTTGAGATTTTCTACTTAGTTCCTTTTTTGTTGTTGGCATGTTGGCTCAGCTGCAGTCATGACTGGTTCATTCAGTCATTGCTTGTTTACATCATTTTATGTAAATCAAGACATCAGAAATGAGACTTTTTCACTTTTGGGTTGTTATCTATAAGCATTGGGTAGAAAAACTGCTTTTGCTTACTAATGCCCAATTTGCACAGATTGACTAACATCTGAATTTTGAGTTTGTTTTTGAGTTTCTCCACTAGAGTAGTTATTAAAGTCTTGCCTTTTTCTACTGCAGACAACAACGGAACCACCATCAATACCACTTATTCCACCACCCAGCTATTACAGTGGGGCAGCAGTATGTGATTTCTTTTTCGTTGATAGGAAGATAAGTTGTATCTTGTGTAAAGAAATCTTTTTCATCATTAATTTAGCCATTGACCTGATTCCTCCATTTAATGGTCTTTTCTCAAGTAGGGAACAGACTCCTATTGTCTAATAAACTCTGAGCAGCATGAAGCATAATCCTGACAAACCTGAAAGATGGACTAAACTAGAAAAATTATGAATAAAGAATTTGATAGCCATAGCTGGATCATTCACAGGAATTGGCTACATCTCTTTGTCTGCCTGCCCTCTTTTTGTATGTGTCTGTTGCTGCCTAATTTTCTTTCTTATGTTCTCTCATTTTTTCTTCCCGTTCCACAACACACACACTGAAGAACTCAGTGCACGATCTTTGTATAAGTGGCTAAGAGAAGCTTTGCCCCTTGCTAGTTTTTTTCTTCATCAATTTTGTCAGATTATTATGGCATTTAGATTTAATTATTTTGTATTTCAGCAGTTTCCCTATATTTTGTCTATTTTGACAGTTCCTAGATTTTCCAGAATTTTACAATGCACAATGTACTGAATTTACTGGAATCACTACAGACCTAGTGTTTAATGTTTCTTTGAACAGCTCCATCTGGTGGCTCTAAATGACCCAATGACTGGCTACATGAGAGGCATTCGTGGAGCTGATTATCAGTGCCATCGTCAGGCCAGAGCTTCAGGCATGCGAGGAACATATCGTGCTTTCTTGTCCTCCAACACACAAAATCTGGATTCCATTGTCTATTACTCTCGTGACAGGCAGATTCCTATCATCAACAAGGAGGTAACTTGGACGACTAAACAATGACAATAGGTTCTGGGAGTGTGCAGTGGTAAAAAAAAAAAAAAAGAAGTTTGGCTGGAGACTTTGGTCTGGAAGCATGTATGGCCTGCTCAAAATGATGAAAATAATACTCTAGAATAAGTGTGAGGAGGAAATAGTGGAAAGAGCAGAGAATGGAGATTTGTACACATGTATGTGTCTATGTCCATTTTGTATGTTTGTGTACATGTGTGCATATATGTGATGTATATATGCTTTTTTAGTAGACCTGTTATATATACCAAATGTTTTGAATGGTTTATTATCTTACAGATATGTTATAAAACATTTTTAATTGTGTCATATAAATGGTAGGTGAAGCCACAGTTCAGAAGATTACTTTCATAACATTTTTTACTGCTCATATTTGTTATAAGAAGACTGATTACATTTTAGTTTGTCTCCATGTTGTTTCAGTGTTTCATAAGAACTTAAAACTTTATACAGCGACACTTTAGCACTGAGTAGAGAGCGACAGAATTGAGCAAAAATGGGAAGATTGTACATGTGGGCAGTTTTCATGACTTGAGACAACATTATAGCATACTATCAGGGTGATCAACATAGTCTCTATGTTAGATGTATGGAGTTCTTACAAAGGACCACAGCAACAGTTGGAATTGAACATCAAGACTGCATCAAAGAAAATCTCCTAGACATTGGAGAACTGGTCAGGACAGAAGTAGGCTCCCATTCTTGAAGGCTTGCAGTTGATGATTTGTTAGTTTACCAAAGATTATAATTAAACAAAGAGAACAATGTGTCAGGTATGCATACTATTTATCCGTGCAAAAACATTAAGGGGCCTGCTGATTTTTTTTTAACTATTAAGTGTTACTTCATAAATACTGTGGCTTTTATTGTATGCTTTTATTGTATGGTCAAGCTATTGTAGTGTCTGATGTCTAACACAGTGTGGTGTTGATTTTATGCAGGGACAGAAACTGTTTGAATCCTGGGAGAGCCTCGTCAATGGTGCTGGTGCTTACTTTAATTCTTCTGCTCCCATCTACTCTTTCAGTGGCAAAAGCATCATGAATGATTCAGCATGGTCAGTATCCAAGCATGCTATCTAGATTTCCTTTACTTTGAGAAACATACACAACCTGAAAGGAGTCTTAGTGTGTTGATGATTGGAGACCTTTAGGATGATCTCTGTATTAGATGGTCAGGCACACACACTATTTAATTAGGATTTTGTTTCCTTATCATGAAATAAGAATTTCACTTTGCTTACATAGCTTTTTTTTTTCTTTTGCTTTGATGTACAGGCCTCAAAAGATCGTCTGGCATGGTTCAAACATGAAAGGATCAAAAATGGATGAAAAATTCTGTCAGGAATGGCATTCACAGAATGGAAACACCATGGGGCTTGGTAGTTCCCTTATGAAACACATGCTTCTTGATCAAAGCGAGTATACCTGCAACAATGCTTTCATTGTCCTGTGCATAGAAAACACAGCCAGGCATAATCTACGCAAGTAAGCCTGGGCTATCACTCGGTGATTACATATACTGTTGTAGTCTGAAAGGTTGGTGTGACTGAAGCTGTGGATAGACTGGTATGTTTGGTGTAATGCAGTCTTCATCTTGCACTTGTTTCGTTCTTGCACCAGTCAGCTGAACACAGCTTCTTAATGGAAAACAAGTTTGCATGAAATGCTGGCTGGAGAACTTTCTGAGGCAAGATGTGAATGCAGAAGGGATGACTGCGAAAAGTGTGGAGATTGCTGCTCAAAGTTCAGCCTGCTGCTGACTTGAGATGGATCCATGGAGTGCAGTTTGGTGCACAGCACCTCGTCTGCTGTCAGAGACACAGTCATGGAGTGCAGTTGCTCATTTTGGCACAGGCGAGTGTAGGAGAAATAGATGGGTGGGGTTGTGAGTATGAATATAGAATCATTTCCATTTTGAAAATGTTGGGACATGTGAAAAGGGCATTGTGCTAGTTTTTACCCACCCAGTGTGTTTGTGAAATCTTGTTCATATTTTTCACAGTCCCAGAAAAATCTGATCAACATCTTGAATTATTTACAAGGACGATCTTCCCTGACACACCTTGCCCTGTCATACTCAGCTTCACATTACCTTTTGAAGTGAAATTTATCTGCCGGTCTAACTTGCAGCAGCCATGCCTACCTTGCAAAATTGACAATGCAGTGTGTCTGTACCAGACATTGCAGATTTGTTGAGCATACAGAATGTGGGCCTCATTCCCACTCATCAGCCCTCAAGGGAGAATCCATCTCTCATCATTCAGGCATCTGATAACACAGAAGAGAGTTCATGTCATTGCCCTTGTAGTCATAATGCATGGGAGGGGAAGAAACAAACATGGGCCTCACCCCTTTGCAGTTAGTGCTGAACATGTTGCTGTATTTTGCTGTACTGGTCACACTTTCTTGTGCCTTACTGTAGACTTCGTGCCCTTATCACAAAGAAACTTGTGACAAGGCATTCTGAGCCATCTGCACATAAAATATTGTAAGTGTTCATAGATCAGACAGGAGGGTTCTGAGAGGTGTACTTTTTTTTCTAGATAAAGCTTCCCACATTAGATTCCTTTTAGTTTCCTTGTATTCAACTGTTAGGTTCCTTGTTGTTTATTTGATCTTGCCTGTCTGTGAAGTTTGCTGTTTTTACATGCTAAAGATCACTGTCAGGTGTTCTACAAGCGTATCAGCCAGCAATTTGTTATATGTGTAAATGTATGGTCTGAGGTTTTTGTAACTCTGGATGCATGTTTGCATGCAAGTTTTTAAAAAAATGTATTTTGCTGGAAAGAAAGATGAGACAAAAATTCCTAACATTAAACTGCACAGCTCATTTTCTGGTTGTTTTTCACTGTCATGTTTTTCGTACATTCAGTAAGTAGCCACTTTATTGCCAAAATGTTCATACCAGCCTACTGCTTTAAAGATAAATGCTTCAATAGCATTGTGTCCAATCAAAGATTGAGCAAAGTTGGAGAAAGCTAGGAGCCTGCTAATACTGCCTACTGCTGTTTATATGGAATATAGCTTTCTTCTCTCTATTAGAATGAGGCTTAATAACAGTTTTGTGCATATATCATGCATGGCGAGAAAACACCTTTATCAGCAGGTTGTAAAAAGTGATAATTTGAAAACCAGCTGGTTGCAATTAATCATTAGATTATCTTTATTTATTGACAGCCTCCATCATCAAGGCTTATTCCTATCCATTTTATAATGAAGAAGCTATGCAAAAGATCATGATAATTTTATAAAAATTTAGAAAGTGAACTTTAATTCACGAAATACATGCTTCTATACCGCTTCATGTGTTTGATATTTTTAGACTTTTTTTGTCATTAGCCAGGTATTATCTATTTGATGTACAATGCTTTAGTTTCCTGAGACTCTTGATGTGCTTTCTTCTAAAAATCTCAAATTTTATTTGTCAGTATTTTTTAAGCCTGTCTTCAATATATTATTTGTGTTTATTCATGATTTATGTGCGTCTGCAGCTGACTTAAATCTGGAGAGAGTTTAGAGTCAATGACTGAGAAACAATGATTTAAATTTGATGCTTCATGATGAACTGAGAAGTGGACATAATAATAGTAATTAAGTTTGACTTTGTTGTATGTCTTGTAAAAATGCATATGCTGCAGTCACAAAATACCCCTCAAGCTTCAATGATACAAGTTACATAGGATTTCTCATCTTGTGTGTGTTGAGCTGTTTTTCAAAGTCTGAGCAGGTAAATAGCTTCTTTTCAAGAACATCATTTGTTCATTTTCAACAGATAAATCCAGTTATAGATTAAATGTTGCCCACAGAATAGTATCTGTCACAGAAATACTTATTGCTTGGAACAATTTTATCTTTTCCTGTTTCTCTTGAGTGAAGATTTTCTCCAGCAACAAGTGGTCTATCGTCTTCAGGCCTGTGTTCTAGATCTGACTTTGACATTTGGAAATATTACATATTGCACTCTAGTAGTCGTCATGGAGAGAGCAGGGGGAAAGGGCAGATAATCAGGTGGCCACAGGCTCGTTGCTCTCATACGAAGAACAAGCCATGTCAAGCACAACTGCCATGCACACAGTTTGTAGTCAGCCCATGCTGAACATGTTCAGGTGAACAAGACTATGCTATGACATGAATGATATCAAGGCTGATAACTGATCACTTTGGTAGACATTCATTACTATAAAAAGAGACGGATGAAGGATCGGGAGAAGGGACACTTTTAAGGTTTGTGTTCAGTCCCTATATAGTCTGTCCTGCATGACACTTTGACTCTGATTTCCCAGTGTATTAAACGCTATTCCACTCTACTTCCCATTTTTTTTTAAAGTTGGCATGATGAACCACTCAACACTACAGTAGTCATCATTTTTGCTTATAACTGCTGGCTGAGTGCAACAAAGTCAGTGATGCTTGTTAAACACTATGTGAGTTATCTTACTGGCTTTCTGCATGCTTTTACTGACATTATAAACAGCATTAACACAGCATTCTAATAGGAGCACAAAAAATTGTACTTATCTTTGTAGTTTAGCATGGCTTTGTGTTGAATGTGTCATCAGAATTTAATGTGAGCATTTGGCGGAGTTAGCAGCTTCAGAACTTTGTAAAAATAATTGTCAAAGATTTATGAAAACTGCATGAACTAATTGTCCAGCAGGGGTTAAGGCTGGATACTGTGAATATTTATGGCCAGTAAAACATCTGTGTACAGTTGTGTGTGACAACCATACATGTTGGAGGATGGGGATGGAATCTGACCAGTTTCTTTATCTAAGGCTTTACTGCTTAGGTTACTTTTTTTTTACACACACACACAAAACCGGCTGTCTCTAAAATTAGCAAAGTACTTTAACTTAACATAAATGTGTTCATAAAACAGTGCAGAGTAAATAATTCTGTAACCTTCTCTTTCTGGATACTATTATTTTGTATTTTTAAACATTCATATACTCCTGATCTTTTTCATGAAAATTCTTCCAGTTTTGAGTGTATTGTCATTGTGTGTTGTTAGCTTGATGTATGGTGAACTGCATTCAAAAGTAAGACAAGTAGGTTGCATTCTATTCTACCATTTAGGAAGTATTGTGTACATATTTGTAATGGGAGAAATATGAATGGGAATGTCTGAAGTACTGTTTGCTTGATGCTTGGCCATGCCTTGTTTAGTTGTTGGAATTTTAATCCTGTTTATCTAGTTTTTGTGACAGAGAAAGCAACTGAACTCTGTCCCCTTCTGTACTGCTGTTACAGTAAAAAGATATCTTCTCAATTTGTAAATGATTACAATGATAACAGACTTTCAGGATTAAGTTCATTTTGATTTTAGCACAGAAATGAATGGGATAACAGCTTCTGGTGTCCATGTTGTGATGTCCTGATACAAATTGCAAACAAAGGTAAATTCTTGTGCTTGAATTGGAAATGTTTAATGAACGTGTGCAATTCAAGCATAACGTCCACCCCTAACAAACTTGTCAAGTGTATTTTGGCAACATGAAGCACCATGGGTAAAATGTGATCATCAAAGTGGGGGGAAAAAGCCTGGAAAATACCAAATAGCTTTTAAATCACTTTTTGTGCACAGATTAGGTAATGCAAGAAGGGGAACATCAATTGCTTTGCCTGTTACATGTTACTGCACCTATCCTGTGTTTTGTCATGTATGTTGGGTGGCGTCGGTAGAACACAAGCCAAAACTCTATTTATGTGGTGCAGTTTGCAAATGTCTTTTCCTGTAACACCATGTTCATAGCAAGTATAGGCTGTCATTCATGTAGGCATTTGCATTCAAGACTGTGATAAGACTTGAGCCTGTGGGAGGCTTGTTCAGACATGATAACAATGAATTGCACTATTCTGTGCAGCACTTGTGAGATTTTTAATGTCTTAGCAATGGATTCCCTAGGAAAGGGCTCAAGGCATTAGTAGGGTGTAGAAAAGAGCATTGTTTGTTTCTTTACCATTGGGAAAATAGGTTGAAAGTTTGGTAGCTACACTAGAAACCAAAGAAGGGTTTGGTAGAGAACATATATATCTCACCAGCCAGAAAAGGAAACAGCTTGAAGAAAACAACTGGTAAACCCAGATGCCAGAGCTTTGAGAATAATAGCACACCTAGAGTGTCTAGCAACTGTAACCAATTTTGTAAAAAGGAGCAGTGTTTTAGAAAGTTCAGATGTACTACTAAGTTTGCCACCTTTGAAGATCTTGAGCAGTTGGCTGAAACTTACCTGGCTGGCCTCTGATTTGTATCTCATTACAGCTTGATATGCAATAAACCAAAGTAATGTGGTGCTATTATGAATACATAAATATATACATATGTATACTGTGTATTTCAGTGCTATGTGTTAGTCTCATCTTGATCCCTTTCTTTGTGAGTGTGTGCACGAGAGAATGGCATTTACATTCTGTTTGGTGTCAGCTTGCTAACCTGGCAGAATCAAACTGGTTTTAAAATTTCGGAAGCTTGCAGGAGCAAAATGATGCATGGTTTAAAACACACCAAAAAGAAAATATGACAGGGTATAGAAATCTACATGTTGTCTCTCATTTTATTGGCAATCAGTGCAAACAACACTGTGTGGGCATGACAAGAAAATGTTAAAACTATATTAAAACTAGCATGACACAAAACCATATTAGATAACTTTTTATAAAAAGAAGTAGCAGTTATGCATGTGAGCATATTTGTTGCTGTCATCATTTAAAACATGCGCATGATTGCATGCTTGTATTTTCTTAACTTTTTAGTAATACTAAAATAAATGTTCATTCTCTTTAAATCTTGCTGAAAATTGCACCTTGCATTTTCCCAGTGACGTACAAAAAGTCCTAAATGCCGTTTCATGATAACGTTCAGGACTTAAAAAAAAAAAGATTTCCAGCCCATTGTCTGTGTGGAATTTTTTACATTCTCCCCATGTCTGCATTGGTTTCCTCTTGATGCTCCAGTTTCTCCGACGCGTTCTGGGTCTTTATTTAGAAGATTGGTGATGCTTTTGTGACCAGAAATATCTTGTAGGAACTTGTTTACACATATATCAGTTAGCCTATTGTAAAATTGGGTTTTCTCATACATCATTTCACTTAAAGTTGCAGTTTCCAAAAACTTCTCAATCAAATTAAGTGAGGATTTACTGTACTTTAGTAAAAAATGTCAACTATTCTCAGGGTAGCTTTTGATCCTGACCAAAGATTGACATTAACTCAAAAATATGTTGTTGCATGCATGCACACACACACATGCATCACGGCATTATTAATGAACTGTACTTTCCATAAAATACACTGCATAAGAAACTCAAATACCATTTTACAGCCACCTGGCCACAATGAGTTTTTATTTCATTTTCTTCTTATACAGATTGAAATATTTTTCCACAAAAAGACAACAGAAAACCAACTTTAAAAAAAATATGTCAAAAGGAATATTTCTTACAAATTTGCCAGAAAAATGGATAATAAGGCTCACTTTCCATAAATATTTGTTAGACATTCAATAGATATATGTATAAGCCATAATACTTGTATAATGAGGAACTATTTCTGCTGATTTGGAAGACTGCTTTTGCAACTGTTGTTGACACTGCTATGAGAAGCTACTCTGGATCAACCTGAAGTGAAGTCTAGCTTCTAGTCTCTGCATATAGTTTATAGCCATATAGTGTATCAACCCAAAGTATTTTCCATGATCTTTGTTAGCATCCATACAAAACTATTAATGGTTGCAAACAGCAGGACATGTATATAAATTAATAAAGTGCTGGGCATCAGCTTCTAGAAACATTCAAAGAGAATATGCAAAATATTCTGATTTCCACCAGGAAAAAGAAATCCAATCACACCGAGTGATACAGGTGGGAAATGACTGGAGGCAAGAGTTTATAAGCTACCCTCCAGGTAAAAATAATAATCATGAGGCTATGTAAGTCATTCCTGACCTGTTCCAGACTTACTCATTGCACCATTTTCTGAAATTAGCAAAACTTGGAAACTGTCTTTTATACTTTATATAGAAAGTGCTGTTTGACAGACTTTACCAAGTACTAACAGTGGTAGTGATTGGAAGGGCCAGTGTGGGTGTGTGTGGGGGGTCAGGTTATTGTGCAGACATCTGGAGTCTGCCATGCCAGGATACCACTTATCAGGCAAAATTGATTTTGCCTCGACTATGGCAAAAGGACTCTCAGTTAAGCAGGAACTAGTTGAGTTGATCAAAAGATAGAACCAGACCTTGGCCTAAAATAATGTCTGAATTTAAATCACATATTAATACCAAACATTTTATCTGGCTCATTCAGGTGCCTATCGGCCTGCATATATAGAGCTCTCTTTTTTCTTAACTACAAGCCAGCATGTATATGCTCACACCATATTCTTGTCCTTTTCTGCCCTCTCTGGATAACATTGACAAACGACAGAAAGGGACAAGGTATCTGTGGTATCAGTCTTCTACATTGTCACTGACAGCCCTCTATAGTCTCATTTAAAAAGTCCCCAACTCGCTAACTGAAAGACACCCAACCCTTTTTTGTTTAACTGACCCATGGTTGAAGTTTAGAGGTGCACTGATGCATCAGCTTTGTGCCACTCGGGATGTCCCCCTCTAAAACTGTATCAATGGTGTATAAAATGTGTGAATCAATATGAGCTCTTAAAGGTAACTTAATGTCATTATCAAAGGCAACATGATAAGATGACACACTTTAAATCAATGTGAACATTATTACTATACTGAAAAAACTGTACACACATTATTATCAACATACTGCAACATAATATCACCACTACAATGGACAATTACAGTAATGAAAAACATGGACTGCATTAAGAGAGCATCAGTATTAACACCATGGAACAGCAATACAGGTCAGTGTCATCATTGTACTAAATACTGCAACACACAATTAGCCTTCGACTCATCATCTCACCACTGGTTATCTTGCAACATTTTGTAGCAGAAAGAATTTCCCTTCAAATCCTTCCCTAGTTATCCCAAAGTAGCCCCTTGTTATCCCTATTTATGTTGCTATCCTCACCACTCATCCAATATTTGTGTTGGATTGTGGCAAGAAAATGAGATGGGCCTGTAGAAATTTGGACTTCTAAGGATGTACCTGCAAAATGTAACCTACCACTGGTGATCAGAAAGGAAAAGCAATACCTGATGGAAAGCCTGATGTTCTGATTACAGTTGTTTAATCTACATCAGCACTTCACTAATGTTTGGAACTAAACCATGCATTATTCCTTCTACCATTTTAAATATTAAAAATAAACATTCAAAATAGTATTGCTATCTATATGAGGACTGTTTTGAAAGATGATGGCATCTAGATCAGGATTTCATTAAAGCCTCATCAGCCTTCATCAGTGGCCCCCAGTGAGAACCATTTTTGCACAAAGTAGCACACTAGAAGAGCACAAACTGTGAAGCCAGTATACCACACATGAAAGTTACAAAGCAGCAAGTGACGCTGGTGATGCCAACCTACAGCAGCTACAGCTACAACTGGTGGTGTCGGTCTGCAGCAGCTACAACTACAAACCTGCTGCATTTTCATCTTTTAGATTTGCCTACTCTGTGTCTGCATGTCTACTCCTATCAGATGTTTTCATGCACAAATCTTGAAAATTTAGTTAAAGTGCTAACAGTTTTGGAGACAATAGCCATCCACTTCTCACAGGCTGACATTCAGATAACATTTCTACAAGTAGGAAGAAATGGCTCGTGGAATGAAAAGCAGTCAAAGGTGGTGTGAGAACAGACCAATATGCAAGCTGTGAATCAACCTAAATTGCAAACTAATCCTACCTTGTAAACAGCAGCCTTTTTATACAAAATTTGGGCATCCTAGAAATAAATTTATTTACACCATGTAATTCTAACATTTAAAATCACAGACAAGAGAAATTTGTAATAAAACTTTAAAAAAAATCATCTCTGGTAATCAGAATTTCTGCAAACAAGATGAGGTATCACCATAATATTAAAAAAATTACATCTGATCTTTTGTACTGTTATGCATTAACACCCTTCAGTTCTACATAGTTCTTTATTAAACTTATTTTTGTACAATTCATGTCTGTCTTTAACAATTATTCTTATGCATGTCTTTCACACGTGGCTCAGAGGTTAAGTGTTTTGTATCGTAGCATATTATTGTTAACCAGTGTTTTAATGTTATTTCTTTTATCATTTTCATCAGCAGAGAGAGTGTGACCTGCTTTGGTTGTGATGCTGTGTTATGGAAGCCCTTCAATATTATTATTAAATGTGGTGGACTGTGTACGAGAAGACCTGATTGCCATATCATATACCAGCACTGCAGGGTGAATCAGCTAAAGAACATAGTGTTTTAGCCCTAAAGTGTAAATGCTGAGAGCAAAGATGGGTGCTTACCTCTTCTGGTAAGACTAGTGCACCTGGCCACATCAACACCCCCTTTTCTTGTGAGACTAGTGCATATATCAACATTGCCCTCTTCTTGTAAGACTAGTGCACCTGCCATGTCAACATGGGATCTAGTCAGATCAGAACAGCTGATCAGTTTCAACATCAGCTCACGTTTTAAAAATCTCAGTGTTTTCTCAAAGCTATCATTGCACCTGCACAAGATAATTTACCCGTAGTTTCAGAAGTCTACACCTCAATTGCATCGATTCATCCATGTTGATTTCAAAGCGTATTTTTCTGTGCACTTCACAAGCAGGGAGTAGCAAGAAAGAATATAATTTTGATGTGTTATGCATAATGATTTTAAAAAATCACCTGCTACAGTGCTGAACTTAAAAGAATTTCCTTTCATAGTTGACCAGGTATTTGTCTACCTTGCTCATTCTTATTTTGCAAAATTAGTCTCACAATGATGATAATGGTAGCGTGTCCCACACAACCAAGCACATGGGATGGGGGATGCAAGAGATGTGTGCAAAAATAAATAGCTCTGTACACAGTTCTCATGCAGCCAGTAACTGCAAAGCGTTCATGGGTAAGAAAGAGCGAGAGTGAGCCTGCCTTTTAAATAAGTGTTGAAGGAAGAAGCTGGATTTTAGACATACCTATTATCTTGACACATTACAAAAGAACAGAGGCAAGAAATTATGCATGCTCTGACCTGAATAAGAACATGAATAATGGCCAAGCTTTATGGGTCTGGTGGTAAAGAAAGGCTGCCTGCACAAGCAAAGAGACTTCTTTTGCCTTCAGTCAACAGATATCCACCTGCAAGACAATGAAGGCAACAGTCATGCAGTTTAACAATCTTGTAGTTAATGGAAAACAAAGCCAGCAGCACTGCTTTGACGATTCAAACTTGTCACACAGGCCAACAAGATGATCAAATAGTTACAGACATTTAAAACCTGGTTAAAAAGGGCAAAACTGAGTGAAATAGTAATAATAAAGTCTTTGAACCATAAAAGATTGTTTCAATAATCGGTTAACTTTATATGAGCTAGGTGCCCCCAAAGAAAGACTTTTTCTTCATATCCTCTTCCTACCAACAAAGTTACCAACCACAATTACAAGAACTTATTTAGAAGGAATGAGTCTACTACCATCACAACCTGTGTCAAGAGTGAGGTTACAGACATGGATGGGATGTCAAGTGTGTTCACACTTCTGATAAAAGAATAAGAAACTGTGCAGACTTGATGACTTCAAATGTTTCTGCATACATTATTTTCTGGAAGTGTCAGCAACACAGACCAAAGCATTGCAAAACAGAGGAACTTGATAAAGTAAAACAGAAAAAACACTGAGCACTGATTTCTGGTTCAGCCATAAGAACCCAAATAGAGTATTCCATGGTTTCAGCTTCCATAAAAGAGGTGAGAACACTGTTTATTGTCAAAAGTTTGTGTGTATTGCATAGTCTGTCAATTTTGTTGAGATTTTTCTGTCTCAAACATACCCTCCCCACACAAACAGAATGTTTCAGAATGTCTTAAAAACTTTATCACATTTTTCTGGGTGAAAATATATGAATTTAATTTAGGCTTAGAATGCACATACTTAAAACAAGAGATCACCTTTAAGATGTGATATTTTTCCTTTTGAAAAAGGAAAACAAATGATAGAAATGTTAGCATAATATAATTTGCAAAAATCATCTGTCCTTTGTACTGACGAAGGCTGACCTTAGACTGTACAGAATTCTCACTTTCATGTCTGCAAATGGCATAACTGCATGAGGCTAAAGTTTTTACCTTTAGGAGCTTTTTGTTTTCCAACACACTGCTTCATCCCTAAGAGTCCATGTTTGAAAGCAAATTTTAGAACCAAGTTCTTACAGTATCTGCACATTTTATTGTTTATTTGTTTATCATTTACCTATAAAAGACTTACACAGAAGTCTACTTTCAGATATTAACATACTTTCAAAGGTCATAAAGGTTCTTTCAGGTTGCTTTGTTTTCAAGTAGGTTTAGATGAATTTTAGATATTAAACTGGGAAAAGTTATTCAGTTTTCAAACAACTTCTTAGTCACATGCTTTATGGTGAAATGTGTTACACCCATAAGATATGTCAAAACAAAATCAAAAATGAAGAATGAAAGTTATGTTTTCCAATAAAACCATTTTCATTATTCAATTTCTTAAGTTTTTCAAACTTACAAGTAAATAAGTCAAAATATCTCTTTCAAAATGTGTCGCAAATTGAGCACATCACCTTCAAGTCTGTATCAAGTCTGTATGTATTTATTTCAAAATGTTGTGTAGCTTAATGTGACTTAATAATGGACTGACATTTTGAATAAAGGAAATAGTAACTAAATACAATTTAACAACAGAAACTCAAAAACCAGCAAACAAAAAACAAACAAAACTTCAATGTATCTGCATCCCTATTGCCTCCTTTGACTACAACCTTGCATCATTAGCATGTGTGGGTGTTTCATCATTGCAAATTTAACTTTGAGAAAACATAAAGATATTGAAAACAAAGTAACTTCTGTAATAGGAAATGATACATCAGTGTAATTCTTTGTGTCTGTCTTCCTCCCTTCCAAGTCTCAGTGTATCTATAGGCTGTGTATTTCTATGTCCATTGCAAAAGATGAAGCTTACAAAGAAGCATTTGTTTTGAAAATCAAAGCCAAGCTAGTCTGTGAATGTTTGTGAATGCATTATTCCTACCAGTTGTTGCAATAAGGTGACCTGATTATTATTACTGCATTAAAGAAAAAGAAACCCACTATATACAACAATACTCTCCTACCCCTACTTATCTCAAAGTCCAGTTACAATAAATCCAAAAGTGAAGAGTCATGTACCAAAGCTTTGAATATATTGTTGTACATATATATCATCTGAAGAAGGCCTAGAAACTTAATATATTTTTTGACTTTAACAGGTGTAAGACTCCCTGTGTATATACAATTCTATGTAATTTCACCAGGCGTACAGAGAGAATAAGTTTAGCTCGCCACCAGACTGTGCTATTAAGACAAGGCTGCATGTGGAAATCAATGACGGCACTAAGGACAAAACATCAACTGACATGTAGGATCAGTTCAGGTAAGTTACACTGTACAGTTTAGCTGTTGATGATAAGCTGTCCCTGGTAATGTTTTATGCCAAATGTTTTCTTTTGAAGTGTTTAAACCTGCTTGGTTGATAACACATAAATTAGCGACTGCAAACATTACATCAAAATCAGAAGCAAACAGCAGTCAAAGAATTTTCTACACAACTTTTAATGTTCCCATCATGTAGCCTCAAGTAAAAGTTATGCACAATTTTTTCTGCAATCTTTTTTAGTCATGATCGGTTTCTTACAGCCTAATAACAAATGCCATCCCCCCAAACAATATGGCTGCCTGAGTATCATTACATTAGTGTCATTGTCAACAATGCTGTAACATGTTATAGAAATGTGCACACTCTCTTACATTTAAAGTTCATGATTGTATTTTTACTCCATAAAATTCTAGCAAAGAATTAAGCATATCTGTTAACACAGCCCCACTTTGCCTTCTCTCTGAAAGTCTCACTAAAAGTTCTAGTAACATGTCAGAATCACAGAAAATTGCAGTCTAGCCATCACTGGTATGATGTCCAGAGTTTCCTTCCATGGAAATGTTTGCATCTGGAAGAGATTATCACAGATCAGTACTATAGGATTCGGGATTAACTGGAGCACCAATAAATGAAGAAGGGCGACTTCTGACTTCTGCACCTTGACCCTCCCCTGAGCCCCTACTGTCCCCCTGTCTATGAGTAAGCACAGCATTACTGTTACCATTGGTTACCATACTGTCTTCAGTTCCACCAGAATGTCGTGATCGGTTCATTTGTTTTAATTCAAATGCTTCAACTGATTTACTCTGCTGATTTTTTATGATGCCATCTACTCCATCACCATTAAGAACCAAAGATTTGTTGGAGCTTGTGTCTGACTCCTTCTGTGCATCCCTCCCTCGTGGCTTATCTCGTTCCTTCTCCTTCTTGCCTTTTGCAATGCGTGCAACAAGTTTACCACCTCCCTTGCTTTCCTCTTCTATTGGAGACAAACGAGCATGATCTGCGTCAGGTTTGTCTGCTATGACAGAGATGTCATCTGCAGCAGAAAACAAAACACAGTGACAGAAGATTTCACCATCTAAACTGCTAACAGACTGTTAAGCCATCTACTAACTGCTCTATGTTTTGCAACTTTACATCAACATAACTATGATATAGTTTGACATCAAATAGAAGTCAACTATCTGCAATGCAACTTCTTCATCAAACTTTAGGAAAATGCAATGATTTCATCTCAACAGAAGAAAGGTATTTTTAAGACTAAGGCCAACCAACATAACAAAGGTACTGGTAACTCCACACAAGAAGAGCTGCAAGGTGAATATTTGCTTTCGTTCTATAACATGGTATGACTTAAAAAGTGACTTCTGATATCAATAATGGCCACAGCCAATGGTAGAGCCTTGAGAATATAATGGGCATTGCTCAATCTTGTGGTGTTTGAAGTTTTGCAGCTCATGAATGGAATTAAGTTTTCCTCTCTGATTACAGAATTGGTATCAATGAATTAAAAGCATTCATTAAAAAATAATTTTCCTTACAGTTAGCCTTTAATAATAAAAATAAAAAAAGGTTACCAGGCAGTTTCTTGGCTTTAAAGGAGGCATTGGTGATAGCAGACTTGGTAAAACCATGAGAAGAATATGAGATACCCATTGGCAGTCCATCTTCTGTTAGTCCAGAACCCAATCTTTCCGAGTTCAATATTGCTTCTGTCACCTTCACAAACAAAAGTATTCCTGACATCAGCTTGATAGATGTTATAGAAATATTAAAAAATAAGCTCCCAATGGCCTTTTTAATACCTATTTTAAAGAAAAAAAAATGAAAATCAGGATAAACTGACACCTACAGCATCAAAGATATTCATTGACCAGTAATTGGTTTTCACAAGAAATCAAAAAAAGATTCATAAAGGAACCAATTAGCTTTCTTTTCCCAACACTAAGACCAATAGAAAATGCTAGAACAGATCATTGGGGTCTTTCAAAGCAACTTTAAATGTAAATCCTTTACTTGCATATTTGCAATTTATTAGAATAAAAAATGAAAGCCAAATCTATAGTATGCAGGCATGTGAGATTGTGTGTGTGTGTGTTTCGGCATCATTTGGAGACTGTTTTTTGCATGACTCAAAATACAAAAAGAACACGTTTAACTACATTGTGATCTTAACTTTTTCACACGTGTACTCACCAACTGTACATCTGCAAGAAGTTCATAGCAAGCTCGCAAGTGCACATCTTGAACTGCTTGTTTGGCAATTGTTGTGCAGCCATTATACCTACAATAATCAGAGATCAATGTATCCCAATACTTCTGATATATTTATATTATATTTGAAATATTCAGAATGTGTAGCAAATATTTTCTTATTATACATGCAGTCTTCAAACATCTATAGACCTCAGAATGATTGGTGCCATTCTATTGTCCTGATCTGAGTCAAGTGGCTGCTCTATCCCCCCACCAAAGTCTTTCTTGACTTGCATATGACCAGTGCTACATTTTGAGATCTGTGTGAATGAACGTAAATGATCAGTCAATAAGAAACAACGTACATAGCAAAATTGATACCCCACAGTATCTCTACAAGCAGGGCGGGGCTGATAGCCAGACTAGGCTGCTGGCCATTGGAAATCTTGGTGTGATTGGGGCGAGGACCATTATTGACAGGCCAAGACTGCAAATCCATGGCAGAAACATTTCGGCTTGGCAATCCAGAAATGGCTATCCTACAACAATACAAAATACAACCATTATATTTCATATGACTAAGAATTTATTATTTGAATCCTGCAGAACTGAAAACAATATCATGAAGCACACAGAAGTATGATCTATACAATACAATGTTTTCCCACTCAATTGGCCATTTTTAGAGCAAACAGCTTTTCTTTATTTATGTCTTTTTCTGCTTCAAATGATGTGGAACAAATGACGCACACAAGACACCATTCATACATGAAACAATATGAGACCTAACACGACTCATTACACAATACAAACAAACCCATCAGCATCCTAAGAAGGAGAATGTAAAATGTCATATTAAAAGAACCCTTACCTTGATGCAGAAATGCACAATGCATTATGGGAATGATGGGATAGCTGTGCAATGTCATTGTTGTAGACCTGTATCAACTGTGTCAAAATTGCTTGCCTAAGAAAAAAAAAAACATTCAAGAAACTTTAAAAATTCAAAATGAAAAAGTAAATACCTTGAGATGGTTAAGTGAAACATGTTGAGATGAGGTAAGAGGGAAGGCCATGGATGAGCATGGATGCACATGGATAAATCTTAAGATAAGGCTAGTTAGAATATGCATTACATGGCAAAGTGGTGAAAGCTTGGTGATGACATGGTCCATATGAAGTTATTTTAATTTAAATCTTAGAACAAAACAAAGGTCTTCTTAGTTTACAAAATTGTTTTAAAACCCAATAATTGAAAAATCAGATCCAGCTGGCACACTGACACCTGTAAGATCTCTTCTAGTCATTAATATAAAAGGAAAGGAGCTGAGTGATTAATACTGTTAGTGCATACACTTTACCCCTTGATCATCTACCTCCAACAAAAATTCATGAAAGTGAATACATATCTTAAAACACTTTCTTTTACTAGAGTAATGAGGCTGAGGCAAAGAGCTAAGCAATGAATCCTGCTGTTCTCATTGTTAAGAGAATGTTTCAGCTGGCATTCTTGCCTACACACACCTACACACACATGCATTTTACGCATTTTTGGCCAACCATTGAACACACATATATACATACATTTCTTTATAAACCGTATCTTTTTAAGTAAACTAAATCTGACATTGTGTCGCTTGTGAAGTTATTTTTTTTTATTTTTTGTGAAGTTATTTTATTTTTTCTTACTGAAAAATCGCAACAGGAAAATGAAGACCTTCACATCCAAACACAGCCTAAGTTAAAATCTTGTCTCCACCCCAAATGTCACGTTCTCTTCCAAAGTGACGGCAAAACCGTTGTCAAGAAATACCCAAGCACTCTTTTAATAACTAAGAAGCCATTGCACTAGAGCCAAGAGTGTCTGTAAAAACATCAACGGCAGTTTGTGTGCAAGTTGCTGTGCCGCAGCAACCAGTTGATCTATTTCCACTGAAGGCGGCTGCCGCTAGAACTGTGCAGGGCTTCCTCCGTTTCCGGCGACCACATTTCCCTTTTTTTGGGTCTGCATCAATCACCCTTGCAGCCCTCACTGCCAGCACTTCTCAACGCCCTGTGTGAGCCACGTGACTGGTCGCTAGCCTGCCTTCCATCTGTCTTCCTCTTCTCGCCACCTTACAGCCGCATCAATCACGTGACCCACAACCACCTCCAACAACATTTTGTTTGGTGTGGGGGGAAGGGGTCTAGGAGGGTGAGCCCACAGGCAAAGTGGTCGTACCTCGGTGCCCGCAATCTCCACACAGATGTACTGCATCCAACCTCCAAACTGTTAGAAGCCTCCAGACGCCTTCCACCCTCCCCTACTTCCCCAAAACAAATCAGCTTCACCCCCTCCTTCCTTCCCTCCCTAGAAAGGTTACTCATTTGCGTTCTACAGTTTCTTTTGTGGGGGGTTTGTCCCTCATTGTTAGCATATGAAAGTATTATCGATAAGGTCATTTTTTTAAAATTCCACCTTCCCCTCGCGATCCGGTGTTGGGTGGCAAAGCTGAGAATACCACTGCACATTGACTTGCTAACCCGCTAGCCTCGACGGCCTCGTTGTCTTCCTAGTCTGGCCCCTGGACATCTAACTTGAGGAGCAAACCCCTATCAACTGTGAGCACGCCCAACAGACAAGGGCTGAACTATACACAACGGATCCACCAAGAGCAAGATAACCTGCTGATCTAAAGCTCAGTTTCTGATAAAAAGGGTAGATGTAACCCACACACAAAGTGACTTGTGAGCCGAGCTCCATGACCCAGCGTCTACTACTTATACACGAGGGTCACGTAGGGTGCCTTCAGCCCTCGACAACGACCGCAACAATGACAGTCTCTCTGGTGACATCACACCCATCTGACTAGAACTTTCAAGTTCACCCCCACTATGTCTCACTGCGTCCACCGAGTTTTCAACCGTTAACGAGAGTTTCAAGCTAAAGACCAGTTTCCAGACACGGTGAGAAGCCATTAGGCTGAATGCATCAAGACAATTAAAAGTGGAATCAGACGTGCCAGACCGGCTGAGAGCAGCTGTCAGAAATCAATGTCTGCCCCCAAACATCTACTTTTTCTCCACAAGAAGGAGGCACACGCATCTTGCTGGAAGCATCCAACCTTCAGTTGTGCTGTAGTGGAGTCATGGTCTCCATTGCTGGTTTAACGCCTTGTCGGCTGCAAGCCCCATGTTACAGCGACCATGGTCGAAATAGAAATGGACAAGTATAAAACACTTAAAAAAAACCAGAAGAGAAAGACCTGTATGTAAATCTCGGAAAGACCGTATTTGATGGAAAGTTTCAGACGTTCTATAAACTGGCATAAAGAACATAATAAGCCGTATGTTACAAGCATATTCAGCTCAACGACCGACTTGCCCTACACAAACCTCTAGAAGCAACAGAGAAAAAAGACTTGGTCGATCACCGGTCTACTTCCACCTGATCATCCGGGTCCCACGCCATGAGGTGGCAATAAAAGTCGTCCACTCTAGAAATTAGCTGACACCAGCGAATCAGCAGTTAAAATATACATTTCCCACCTACTTTAAAAAACGGATTTAAAATAATTATTGCGGTTAACATTGATAATGCGTTCGACAGTTGTAGGGAAACTGCGATTATTTCAAAATATCTTTTGCCACAATTTAGGACCCGACTCTGTCATCCTCCTCACACCCTCGCAGAACAGTAGCCCTAGGGGCGGACAGGTATTTACAAGGTAGACAGCTCATGACGTCTTCCACATGCTGCTCCTGTTAGTAATTATTGCAGCTATAAACATACAAAAATATAAAAAAATTCTTGTTTGGAAACACTGCCTACAGAAGAATAGTGTTTGTGTTTGATATTTTTACCTGTTTTGTCCGTTGATAGCCTCGTAGTGGAGACAGGGACCGCCACTCCACATCTCGCTAGTCTTGTTGTAGCGCGACAGTGTGCTCTCCGACAGCGCCATCGTGCTGAGGTTGATGTGCTGAGGGCAAGAGGTATTGGTCAAAGTCAAACAACAACCCATGTGTGAGATGAACGGGTAAATATCAGTGTGCTTCATGAAGAAAAATAACACAACTACTGGTACCAACACCAGTGACACCAACACATCATGTACGTTCTACCACCCCATCATTACTACCACTATTACCAGAAGCAGATTGCTGTTTCATGCACAACTTTCTTGTGGAAACTGGGGTTTAATAAGCAAGACTACTTTCTTTAATAAAATGTAAAGTGCCAATGAGAGCAGAAAAGACCAGAAATGAACTGGAAAAAAGAACAAAACTCTACTTCTTGAGAAAAAATCAGGAGCCCAACACAAAGCAACGCAGTGAGCAAAAGGCAGCAATAAAACAACAGTAAGGTATGGAAACAATATGACGACTACAGTCAAGTCTGACAAAAATATGATGACAACAATTATGGCAACAAGATGACAACAACAGTAAAGTATGGCAACAAGATGAGGATGACAGTGAGGTATGGCAAACAGATGACAAGAAACTGCTATACGGTCTGGAGGTTAGAAATGTCTTTAAAAAACCTTCTTTATTGTCATCTTCCGCTCAAAGTGACCAGTGACACCATAATTTTAAAAAACTGATCAATATCTTTGCCAAGACTACAAAATAATTCAGGCGGTTAAAGGCAATTTTCCATTCTTTGTACACGTTCACTTGAAGTGACCACAGTGTTTGTTGAAGATATTGATTCCCTTCGTCTCAGAATGAATATCTGGTGTAAATTATCAGAAACAACCTTTTAAAGGTGGAAGCCATCATGAATCTCCCAGATTTCAACAAAACAATGAAAGTCTCCACTGACACGATTGAGAATTACATACCAGAAGTAGTTGCTGTATAGTCCTATTCACATTTTCATTTTTTTTTTCCAAAAAAGAAAATAAGTAGATTTGTCTGAGACTCAAGACTTGAAACAAGTTTTATTATTTCAAGCACAGTGTGGCGACCACAGGCACAAGCCCATTAGCCAGGCATCCAAAGAAAAAAATATTTGCTTGCCCTAAGATACCAATCAAAAGCAAATGTCATCACCTGCTCTGTCTAAACATTTGTTAACTTTGATCATCTCACAGCAGATTACAGAAACTGCAGAAGGAAACTGGCATTATGGATTAAATTCTGCACCATCCCCTTCCCCCCAAGCTCCCCTTCCCCATCAAACAATCAGAATCATTTCTGGCTGAAAGATGGAAAAAAACCAACATTAATTTTTGTGAAAGCCAGCAATAGCGCTTGAGCTATTACTTTTCTTCCTCCATGCGGCCTGCACACCAACATAAAGTCTGGTTGTTGGCCCTTTGACAAAGCTGCATTCCCCTTCTAGGAAGACGGTTAAAAGCAACGTAAATCACAGCGTCGCACAGGAGCAGCAATACGTAGGCGAGGCAGGTGATAGTGACAAGGCAAAAATAAACAAAAACAAAACAAGGGCACTTGAGTGGTGATGCTGTGCATGAGCCACAGCCAGTGATCGTATCTCCCCCACTGTGTGACCCAGCCAAACCTGCCTACCTGCACCTGCCCTACAGGGCCACACTTGCTGCAAGCTGTGCCGCATCACACATCACAGCGGGGCTTTGTGCTCTCACTGGTGTGGAGACGCAACACCACTGGTCGATAGAGGACAAAGGAGAGCAGAACGTACGAGTTCCTTCATCTGAAAACTCGTATTGCGAACACCGACATCACACGAATGTTGTTGACAAGACAAAGACCTACGACATCGTAGAGATGCCCTCGGAAGATAAAGCAAAAGCGACATGCGCAATATATGTTTCTAGGGTAAACAACTTAAACACAAGACAGAGGGAAGGCGAACCAGTTCTAAAGAAACATACTACATATCACAAACTCAAGCAAAAGCATATTCTAAAACAAATGAACAAAGCTGCGGCCAGGAAGGGAGGAAAGTGGAAGGGGATAAGTGATGAAAGCGTTTGTAACTTACCTCATGATATACAGATCCTTGTCCTATTGAAGGGACGCGAAACATCTTGATCTTGGGAGAGCCATCGCTATGTACGATCTCCTGCACAACAAAGAAAGATGCTCATGACTAAATTTGTCTTCACCCAATCGACAAGTACAGAAACACAGGTGATGGCGTGCATAAATAGCTCCATTAGTGTTAATATAAGATAGCTGATACGTTGATTATCACCATTTTACACTTAGGCCTCATGTCATCAGACTTCTTTTTTAATGGCATCATTGTGTTAACAAGAAAGAGTACGCACACGCACTCACGCGTGGGGAGAGAGAGAAAAAGAAAAGAGAGATGTGCACGGGGATGGCTTGCTGGAGGAATATGTGAGTGGGCGAAGGAGGGGAGGTGGAATGTCAATACACTGGTGGTCTGGAGTCCCAAAGGTCGGACCCATGCTCCTGTCGTGTTCACAATGCGTGAGGTGTAATGATGTAGCCAGTAGTTCCAACACACATACATGCTTTTCCTCAGACATCATCCCTACCCCCCAAATTTAAAAAAAGCCCTTGGTCGAAAAGGAAGGGTATGAAAGAAAAAAAAATTACGAAAGGAATCTGGAAGTCCGCTCCAAATTCGATTAGGTGGAGGCTGTGGCCATAAAAATCAATCTGTACTCGGTCTGCCAGCACACTCCATAGCAGAGAGTGTCAATGAAATGTCTTACCCTGCCACTGTTACTGCCCGTAGGCACAGCTCCGGAGTGCCCTGCGTTTTTCCACTCAGTAAGGCCAGCACCTGGCATTTGCAACTAATCAATCCACCAGCTGACCAGCCAGCCAACCACCCACCCACCGACCAGCCAACCACCCACCAGACCAGCCTGTTTGTTTTGACATTTCTATGAAAACTAGTTCAACCTTCGCTTGTTGTACCCAGCATGGACAGACTGTTGTCCGTGTTCTTTTGCCCACATGTCAAGGGGAAGTACTCATCATCGCCCCCCTCTCCCCGCTTTTAAGGTATTAACAAAGACCAGGAAGGGCAGCACTGGGACGTCAACGACCACATCTGCTGCTGATGCTGCGTGACTGCTGCGCATCAAGGCCATCAAACATTTAACGCAGCAGACGTGCGCGCTCTCAAGCAAGTCAATGCCTCCATGCTTCGGTCGACGATCTAATGCCTTTTCCTTCTCACTCTTGTCACTGCTTTGATCTTTGTTTTCCGCAGGTGTGTCTCATCAAAAGCACGCCAAAAACAGCTGCACTCAGTCTTTTAATCTAATTGCGCCTGCGTTTTTCAAAGCGCATGAAACATCTTCACAAATGGCTCATAGAAGAGACAACGCCATTGGCTGACAATAAATAAATAAAAATCCGTTTACATGCCGATACAAAAATACGAATGGTTTCACGGAAGACCGCGTCTTTGGACATGCAAGCGTTCACGAGAGGCCAGTACACAAGAACTAAAGCCATAATGCAAACGACCTCCGTTTGGTCAAACCTTCAGGGTCCTCTGCTGACGATGTTGACAATCTGCCTGTCGTCTCCTCTTGACCATCCCCACAACAACCTCTGATTGTCTCTCCTGCACATGGCTTGCGGCATGTCGCCATCTCTCAAAGACTACAGCAATATATCATGTCGGTCTTCGGGGTGTACTAGTGGATATAGGGTCTACGACACAAGTGTCTCGTGTCTCTCGGCGGCATTCCACAAAGAATGGGATTGCTACTAATACAAAACCACGGAACACGGAATGGCTCCCACCTCTGTCCTCGCGCTCGCACACACACACAAACACACAATCTATTTCTCACGAGGGTGCAAAGTAAACGAACTATATATTCCAATAAAGAAGACAATGACTGTTATAGTCACCTTAGGACGCAGTATGCGGCTAAAATATTTCTTAGACTAAATCCAACTTACAGCTAACGAGACAGACATTGGCTGACAGCACTGATCGCAACTCATCACATCACAGCTATTTGAAAATTTCCCTCCCCCTCCTTTTTCTCTATTTCTCCCTCCTTCCACTTAATTTTTTTCTCTCTCAATGAGAAAGTATGTGTGTTAATGGGTGCATCAAATGTGGTAGCTGAGTATACTCAAAACATGACAACAGTAAACATTGTTCAAATCGCCGCCATAGCAGCAACAACTAGAGACGTTTGACAGCGACACACAAAGATGGTCTGAGTCTTGGGGTTAGGGCAGGCGATGTGTTTTATGCCGAGGCAGCCACTAAGGCTATATCACGGCAAAAGAGTCAGCCTCTGTTATCAGAGGCTACATGCAGCCCGAGACGAGATCTGAACCCCTGACAGCCGATCCCACTGTATTGATGACATGCACTAACCGTTGCTCCACCGGACCGCTGGAGATAAGACTCATTTAGTGACAAACGAAGATGAACTGAGTCACCAACACTGTAATGAACATCAACTGATTCAGCGTAAAAGACGACAGAACTGATGATCATCTTTAACACAAAAAGAGCGATTTTCTCATAGAATCAGCCTGATCTCCAGCAACGCCCCCACGCACGGACAGGAGATGGATACGAGTGAACACTGGGGTCAGCACGTGACTGCGGGTTCACCAATGGTGGGTCTGCACATGCTCAAAGTGCCGCTTCAACATGTCCCTGTAACGAAATACATGCACCATGTTGCCAAGTAGACACACGACTGACTGACTTACAGCATTCGACTCGACCACATCACACCACGTGTCAACCTACCAACGTCAGCTGATGGAGAAGGTTACAGTGAACAGGGGGCAAGATCACCAGCGCTGTCGTGAGGTACACGTAGCAAATCAGTGGTACAACTGCTGATACGTTTAGAATACCGAGCAGTCAACCACTGACTGGACACATGCCCTTAGCTCTTTCCCTGCATAACTTCCACATCAACATCCTGAACGTGCGTCGCGCCTGCCTATGAACACACACGTGTTTGTGTGTGTGTGACGATCTCCCGCCGTCTGTAAGCACTGGATACCTGGGGGAGACATCAACTACTAGTACGGGGCGTGAGGAGCCTATTTTTCACCAACACCCAATCCTGCACCACACACAAAGTAAAACGGAATGATTCAGACTACCTGTCGTTTCTCTGCCACAGACGTCTAGCATGTGAACGGCGTTCTTTCTAACGCCAACAGCCTATAACAATCTGTTATCAACAGCTTAGATAATAAGATGATCAATAGATTGGGTGATAAGATGCTCAACGCATTAGATGATAAGATGATCAACAGATTAGATGATAAGATGACTAACAGATCAGCTAATAGACGGTAAGGACTCTCTTCCTCTGCTGATGAACGGCAAGGCCTCTGCCCCTCAACTGACAGACGACAAAAACGGGTGAACTGGTGATACGGCTGCTTTCTTGAGGCTAAGCACGAGGCACGAAGGCATCACCAGTTGAGAACTGAGGCATAGATGCCTTAGCCGTCTACCCGAGTCCTGGCCGCCCACCACAGAGACGTCGGCGCTCAACACGCGGCCAGCATGGGTCGTTAAGAAAACTCGTCTTGCTGGCGATTGCTGGTGATTGCTTCCACCAGACAGTCTCATCGATTCATCACGTTGTCGTTAAAGTTAAAGAGAGGAAAAAAAAAATCCCGACACGAAACGTCTATGCATCTGTGATACGATGACAGACCGCCACGCCTTCTTCTGTCTCTCAAAGCAATCAAGAGGAAAGATTTCACTAACCAAACTAAAAATGCATTTATTTAATGGAATAGAAAGCACCAATAAAACTTTGTTTACTATCAGAAGCATGACAAAAAGATTAGGAAATCGATTTGAAGCCTACGTATCGCAAAATCCACAAAATCCCTTTTGGAGACAAAGTCCGTGACACAAAAGGTGTGCTTACTCTACAAGACGACCAGGCCGAACAAATCAATGTATTTAATCTTGCTAATAATCTTTTCAGGAAAAGGGACAACACCGCTGCATGACGTGGGTGGTGGTCCATTTGCCGAAGTACCCCGCTGTTTGGTCAGAGAACATTTCCATCTGTGATTCAGCAGCCCCCTCCGTGAGGACCATTTGACAAGGATGCAGCAGCACACTGCTCAACACTCGATACTCCCAGCAGCCCGCGATAAATAATGCAAGACTTGGCTCACCTACATTTTCGGCTGTGTGAGTTGTGTGAGGACTGCCACTGAGGTGCCCATAGTGCTGCAGGTGTAGTGGGCCGCACAAGACGACTGATGGCGGCCTGCACCACTCCTGGAGTGCCACCTGTCTCGGATGACCACCTGTTTGCACGTTGCCATGGACTACTGATAATCAATAAGAAACTGAAGTAAGCTGCACTCAGTGCACTTAATAAAATGAAAATTATTTATTCATGACTACTCGCCACGAGCAGAAGTGGTCGGTGGCACATTCTACGCTTTCCACCTAAGCCCTTCAGGTGAGTAGATGACACTAGAAAACAACCAGAATTTCTGGGTAATAAATAAAATAATCTCCTGTCAATTAGACAATACTATGTAATAAGTCGTTCAAAAACCAGTAAATCTGCAGGTGGGGCGGCAAAATGCAGAAGCCGAACGTCGCGCGGTCAATGCCAGGTAGTCAGAGCGACAGCTAGGTGTGCCAGACATCCCCGCAGTGCTGGCACTCACCCTGGTCTTACTCCAGACAGTCAGACAACCCGACACATACAAAGATAAGACAGGTAAATTAACTCATCAACAGATGAGTAGTCAAGAAAATGAAGGTCTGAGATACTACACAAGAAACCACTGTTTCCATAAAAACTGCTTGAGTCAAACCACAGATACCTAGTTCCCACAATACATATAAATACATTAAATTTAGTATAGGTGTATATCTATAAGTAGGTAACTTATATGTGAGTAATATATGCTGTGTGTAGATCCTGTTCACTGACATGCGTTTATATTTAGTATATGTTATAATCCAAATGCAAATGGCAAATTACCCCAATGATCTGTATAATAAACACGAAAATAATCTATTATACTAGGTTACATCCCGTTCACGAAGCTTGATTGCAAAATAAATAAAAGTCTTAAGAGGTTCGTTTTTGTAAAACTTTACTCTTTCAAACCATGTTGTAAAATATATTGCCAATATCTCAGTAAACGAAGAAACATTAATTACCAATAATGCACACACTGTCTGAAACACGACCTTTTTTTTAAAAAAACATAAATGCATTTAAACTGAAACTTTAAAACTGGGGGCAATCACTGCCAGCTAATTGTGGATGATGGCTGAGTACTGCTAATAACCGTACAACGCCAGTTCTCCGCAAAACCATTGCAGTGCACCATTAATATCTCTGATCGTCCAATGCAAGGACGACGGATGTATTTGCTTGGCGATTACCAAGCCAAAGAGCAATTATTAGCTTTAAATCAACACAGTTTTACATCCCCGGTTGCTAGGTGATATAAAATTGAAAGCATGTAGCAAATGCAATACTGTAAAGAGCGGGCACATTGTATACAGAGACAACGGGTGCAGAGAACCATTAAGGTCCAAATTACCAGCAGCTGAACATTTCTCAGACATATTTTCCATGCCTAGGCACCGTTCTTAATGCTGTCTCTTGACATTACTAGTTGTGTTCCCAAGGTAACGGATTGGGCCAAACTGTTACGAGGTGGGTGGAAAGGGTGAACGCCAGTGACTTGCACTATCCTACATATCGAACATTGCGCTTGACAAAAACTATATTCTCTACAAATACCCTTAAACCCCACCTGCCTCGTCCTCATTTTTGACTACAACCTATGTGCACTTATATACAATATTTAATATTCTAGAGCTGTAAGCACTAAGCGTGTCTGTAAATATCACGACTTATTCTATTTTACACCGATAGCTTTATCTCCCTGTAAACCCAAGTGACACGCCGATCTACACAAGCTTCATCACACCATTAAACACCCGCCCCACCACTCTTCTTCCCTCCTGAAACACGGGGAAGTGGGGAGAGTAGTACTGAGAGATGGGGAGGACGGGAGGGAGGGAGGCAGGGAGGCCAGTGGAGGGATGTAAAGTATGCTACACGCCTAAGTACCAGCAGCCCAGCGCACAATGTGCCTGCAGGGGACGCAACAGAGCAGGGATATTGTCTCCCTTGCACAAAGGACGTCAGTGCAGCTCATCAGCTTGCAGTCGGCACGGCGGAATAAGCCCCTTAATTAAGGGTAATTGCCACGTTACACGGCACAGCTGCAGGAATCGGAGGATCTCCATGCACGGAGGTCAGACATGTCTGTCATGCAAAAGTATGAAATCGCACAAGTCTTGTTCTTGGCACCGGAAGCTGATGCACACGCAGGGTCAAGACGGCCCCCACCTCTGATGTCTGCGCTCACTGCGGCGACAAGCAAGTCAGTTCCTAGGAAACTAATTTACGACCAGCAAGTCAGTTCCTAGCGAACTACTTTACCATTCACGACGAAGGAACCTAACAGCTCTGCACGAAGACAACCTTACGATGTGTTGGTTATTCCATCATGTCATGCAATTTGTTGCTGTTATTTACTGACATTCCAATAATAATTTTCAAAGGTACTGTACGAAGTAATGTGTTTGTTATGTGTATGTGTACTTAATTTTATCTGTTTCATTATTACTCATTTGAAAGTATTTTAGTAAATAAGAAAATTTAAAACCTGTGAACTTTTACACGATAAACTTAGAAACAAAAGAATTATCGCTGATGTTTTCGGCGGCTTTCTGCAGAGGCTTTAAAACACGCTGTGAGGAAAAGAATTGTCTCGAGGTGACTAACAGCGACGACAACAATGATGACGATGAAAGTGAGCTGAAGCAATGTCTAACAACCAGGCAGCAGACAGTGACTGTGGCGCTGTCTACCCGCCCAGAGAAAGTCATTTAAAAAGTGCAATCCCTCCTCCCAGTGGTGGGCAGGATGCTGCAGTGCATGCGCCATGACAGCTGACCGATACAGCAGTGGTCACGTGGCAGCACGTCATGCTGTCAGCAGTGTGCAGAGTCCGTCTAGCCTGCTCCCCCTCCACGCACACCACCGTCGGCAAGGGCGTGCACGACAAGGGCACCATGTGATGCACGCAGCACGCGCCACTGCTGCAAGCCACGGCCACACCTACCCGTCCCCACACCCACCCAGGGAAATGGGGGAAGAGCATGTGGGTGTTGCACCACGTGTAACAGGCTTATGGCACTCTATAACTCATTGTCTGGGACTCCTGGCAAGGAATGTGCAAGGACAAATGACAAGTAGCCGCGGGGCTGAGAAGACGTGTGTGTGTGTGTGGGGTGTGTGGGGTGGGTGGTCTTGCGGGGGAGGTGTAAGAGGGAACTAAGTTAGGGTAATGTGATTTAGATTGACAGGTACAGAATAGGGCGATTAACCAAGTGAAGGCAATCGTAGGGGCTTAGCCACAAAGATGGGAGATGGCGCTTTACTGCCTGAGTTTCCGACAGGGTTTGCTTTGTGTGGTTATAATTTTATTGCCTCTCTCACTATATATATATAATGTGTGCATGCGTGCACACGCGTGTATGTGCACAATGTAGTGTAGCATGTCGTCATATAGTGGTGTGTAGGCGGGTGGGCGTGCGTGGGTTTGTATCAGGTGTATGTGTCAGGTGTAAGTGTCAGGTGTATGTGTGAAGTGTGTGTGTGTGCGCGCGTGTGTAACCCATGTGCTACTGGTGTTACTGTAGGGGGAAAAGACAAGGAGGAAGAATCATGTGGCCCATCAGCTGCCCGCTCGCCGCCCCATCAATGATTGATCAAGTCTCTAACGGTGCCGACGGTGGCTCGGTCCAATTGATCGCCAATTTTAATTTGGTTCCCACTGCTATGCGCCAACCTCCGTCATTTTGTCCACTGGCTGGAGCTTCCTTGTCTAGTGATGGCATCGTCCGTAAGACGGGCCATCAGTAATAATACTTGCACATTCCAATATGTGAGTGTGCATGTTTGTGTACATATGTGCATGCGCGCACGCGTTGAGACTGCATCTTTGCAGACACAAAAACCGCAAGAAATGAATGAATAAAAGAAACAGTGGAATGAATGTGTATGGACGGTGTATGTGTCTACACAGCATGTGTATGGATGGTGCAGCAGCAAACAGCGGCGACTTGACTGTAAGCTGAGGGTCAACTTGAGTGACTAACAGTGTCAATGACATGTGACTAGAGGTGCCAGCACTCTACCATACAAACTATCTGTGCTCCAACCTTCAAAACATTCTTCAACATAACATACAGAGTTTCACACCTTTGAACCTTATGCTTATGCAAACGCCACTTTAAACTAACAGTCATCAGCAGATACCTTTCGCACAAGAAAAAGCTTCAGCACAAAGTAAGGTACGTAAAGTCCAACTGTGGGTAACAGCAAGATGTCTAATTCGTCTAACTTCTTAATGATCCCAAAACAAAACCAATTTCACTTTAAACTTAAGCTGAGACAATGGCGACAGCGGGGGAGCAGCAATGGCCTACAATCACGCCGCTAATAAGGAAGAACTATTTTTTGTAAACTACTTAAGAGCCGTGGTGAGTACCGGTGACGGTGAAGCTTGGTTGTCACCACAATGAGGCGATGACGGCGCCAGCACGTGCCGCAATTCACGACCATTACACAATCAAGACAGCAGCCACGAAAAAAGAAAGCGAAAATCGAAAGTCAGGCATATGAACGCATGGTTGTAGGTATGTTCCATCATTATCCCTCAGCCCTTCCCTATAATGACTGGATAATTTCCCAAAGCATAGACGTCATCTCACGATATTATCGCAGTGGGAGCCGATTGCCTGGCACAGCCAACGCTTGCTCGTTACAGGCATCTGTCTCACGGACCGCACGAGACCAGTCGCTGATGCTCCGACAATAACCATGGAAACGCTGGGTAGAAGGAGACGAGCGAATTACGAGGGCTGGAGGGAGGGTGAGGGGAAGCCGTGGAGCCCTAATTCCTAAATGATACAGTAACCCTGACGTGAGTAGTCTGTCAGTACGCGCCCAGTCACCTGAGCTAGCCGCCTGCATTAGCACGGTCGCTGGAGGTCGCTAAAGACAGCACTCAAACCTCCAGCGGGAGTTGTACCTGTGAAATGTGATCTTCCCAATTATACCTGCCTCTGTACACACACCGCTCTTTACTGTCACCGCTGTGACCAGCAAGCCAGCGACCGAGAGAAAAAAAATCACCAACATAAAAACACAAACAGTGCAAATGCAATTCTGGCTAAACAAATTTTAAAACATGCAACAGTTATACACAGTTAAACATGAATCATCTCAGTGATCTTGGGTCTCTCGCTCTCTCACACACACATGTATTCAATACCTGTGGCTCCTCGGGTGGTATAGTGCGTGTGACGGTCAGCCTCCTCTACAGTTGGTGTGTGGTCAAACAGGCTAAGGGTGTTAGATGTGACCAGTCAAGCGACAGAGGTAGTGTGGCCTCCATGTGGTCTGTGAACGGCAGTCCCAGTGCCAGTCTGTACACTTGTTGGCGGTGAGGGAAGTCTGGTGTCGGCTACTTGCGGTGCTGGACGCACGATTCACTGTCACTATCGTCATCACTTGATACCGATGGAGACTCTGCGGAGGGGGGAGGGGACAGTCGCAGAGACGGGAGAGAAAGCGATGGCAGAAGAAGAGGAGTGTTGGTGGTGGGGGAGGGAGGGCACTGGAGTGTGACGCCTGGTCTGTGGCGGGACCAAAGTTACTGCCGGCCAGTCGCATATCGACTCTGATAGGGCTACTACCCTCGCCTTGCTGTCCTGCTGATATGTGGTAAGAACATTGGATCTCAAACGTCTTTGACTGGCATGGATACCATGCTTGCTGTGGCGGCAACAGCTGTTGCCAGCCTAGTGGCAGCAGAGAGCGTTGCGGCAAACGCTAATGACGGTGTAGCGAGAGCGCATGGGTGACCGGCACGCCAGCGCCCACCTTATCGATGCCCTCCGGGTGTGGCACTCCGCCATGCAGCTGGCCGCAGTCTTGAAGGGAAGGCAACGGCCAAGCCAGTGTCTCGAGCTGTGTGTAGGAGCCGTTAGTGCTGGCTGCTTCATCGTGCCTGATGTGTGAGGGAGATGTCTCTTGGCGTTCACGTCAGGTGTATGTTGGGGAGACAACCGCCTCGACGACTTCATCTCACACAGCATCTGTCGCGCACTACCTCCTTTCACGCAAGCCTTTTTGCCCAAGTCTGCGACAGGTAGGCTCCTTCTCACCTGTGTGGCACCTGGCGAAGACGGAGCCGCGCTTTTGTAGCAACGCCGGGAACTAGGCGTTGACATGCAAGAAACAGAGCTAGCCAATGCTGTGCCAGTGTCTCGTCAATGCTTGTCTCTCATCGCCAGCCTCCCCTCACAAAAGCTCGTCCTCTTCTCTTTGCTACAGGCTGGTTTCCATGGTAACCATCACAACAGGAGAGTAGCGCCATCCTGACTGGCTGCAGGCCCATCACAAGCCGTCCCGTCATGCCGGCTTCTAGACTCTCCCGCGTCCCGCCTCAAGGGTGGGGCACGCCAAGCTGGCTCACACACACAGGGAGGCTGGTAGGAAGGATGGGCTGCTAGGTGACAAGCGGAAAATTGTGTGTGCATGTCGCTACTACGGGGGAACACACACAGACACATAGAACGCACGTGTGCGTACGCACAGACAGACACCGTAGAGCTTTCTCATAGGGAATGGTGCGCTATGTGCAAAGTCTGCAGCACGGTCTTTGCCATCAGCAGATTTACGGGGACTTTTGAGGGGAAAGGTTGCCCCAGGAAGGTTCTGTAGCTGCGTTTTCGTGACCTAAGCACAGTGAACCATTAACAGTTCACTGCTTCTGATGAACAGGTTAATGGAGGCTGACCACCTTGAAATAAACTCAGCTCTGAGATAACCCCTTTGAGGGAATACAAATCTGTTGCATTTTGCTCCATGTTTCCTATCGTCACCGGTATCTGCCAGAAAGAGGGGGTGGGAAGGTGACAGAGCTGACGGCGGTCAGTCAGTCAGTCATGAGTGGAACACGCAGCAGTGCCGTCCCCACTATCCAGGGGAATGGCATGACCCAGTAGTGGGGGCGGCTACTGTTGGCGTAGCCTGCGTTAGTAGCATCATTCTATGGCTCTTATAGTCCCCCACCTTTTTTCCAAAGAAAAAATCTTTTGAAGAGCCTGCTCGTATATTTTGCTTTCTTTGTGGTAAAGAAATTTGCGTGTACTTTGAAGCAATTAGTCATTGCAGATTGTTTGTTAACTACTACATGACGTCAACAAACATGTCTATAAGTTATAGTTTTATTGTCACTGCAGCGAGAGAAATAATTGAATAACCTTTTTAAATCACCTTTCTAGATACAAAAAACCCTATCCAACCAAAGCGCCTGTTTAAAACTACAAAACAATTGTGAAATCAGATTTTTACCGACTGCTGCTACAATAATACTAATGATGAATATCGCTATAATAAATAGGGTATGACCGTAAAGTGGGGTGGTGGTGGTGGTAGGGAGCAGAGCAGGCCAAGGGGGTGATCAAGGACATGACAAGGAGGGAACAATAAGGCAGGACGGAGGAGGGGGCTGGTTGCTGAGTTTTACGCTGTGTCGGCAACTAAGACTATAACACGGTGAAGAGCATGATGGGACGGGAGAGGGAACAGAGCATGATAAGGCATAATAAGGCATGATAAGGGAGGAAGATGGGGGCCACCAACACAAACTGTGACATAGACAGTGCCTTATCAACAGCAGGCCAGACCACCGCTGTCCACGTCGTGTCACTTGGTCCGACAACACTTGACACAGCGGAGCAAAGACATGCACCGACAGACTGTTTGAAAGACAAGAGGGAGGCTGAGCAGCACAAGGATGCGTGCACACAGGCGGCACATCAGTACATGGATTATAGCGCTTGCAGCCGGACATCAACACGCAGCACTGAGGCCGGACGCACTAATGTCGCCATCGATCTCAACGCCCAACAATGCCAGAGGACAGACGCTGGTACAACCTTGCCTCACACTGGCTAGTAGCTGTGTGAGAGAGAGAGAAGGAGAGAGAGAGAGCAGGAGAGAGAGAAAGAGCGAAGCAGGGTAGCATGAAGGCACTAGTACTCTAGCGACTGTTACATTTACTTTCTTTTCTGTTCCCTCGTACGCCTGTCACAGCAAGACTAGTCTTTTCAAATTCATGTCTTAGAATGTGTAGAAACTAATTTTTATCTATTTTTTAATAATCTGTTAACATAATTCTTCAAGCATCTGTTACAGTCATGCTACGCAAATATTATCTTATTACATATAACAGTAGCAAAAGGAGCGGTATAATACAACATTTGTAAAGGTGTAAATTTGCAACAGACACATATCAGTGTTGATACTTCATTAAAGCAAGCGTGTGATCTTCCTAAAACAATCAACAAGAGACAGTGGAAGCTAGCCAGTCCACCAGCATATCCTGCAGCAAAGTCAGGTAGTTTGGATATTTGACCAGGGTACCAGATGACCAGGCAGCACCGAGAACCTACTCTCAAGGGTGCTCTGGCATCAGAGCAAGAGGAGGATGTGGCAGAGACCCTCTGGTCACATGACCTTATAGTCACCGATGCCTCATGTTCAGCCATCAGCAGCCGTCTTCGTCTCCCCAAGACACCCACGAGTAACACAGGATGATGTACAAGAAAAAAAAAAACACCACCGTTTTCCTAAAAGTTTATACACAGCGGTAAACGTTTTGTAGTGAAGCACTTTGCAGACGCAAATATAAGCTTCTTCGCTCTGTGCTGTCAAATTATATAACCGCCATGATCATGAGAGATTTACTACATGTATTTTCAAACTGTGACAGTCACGTTAAAAAGGTGAAAACCTGGAAGGTCATTAAGAGATAAGCAAGAGATAAGAGCAAGGATAAAATAAGATACGACTTTATTTATCCAAGAGGGCAACTAAGTCGCGGTGACAGGAGCAGCTTACACCGTAAACAAGACAGTTTTCTCTTGCTACACCAAGCTTTGCCCAAGGTGGGGCAGATTAAAAAGACCATGACAAAATGGTCTGAACATTTGGCAGCTGTGGAACGACTGACCAACGAAGACTAGTCTTTCCCGACGACAGCGAGATATGCCAAAGTGTATAAAAGACACACAAGTCTACACAGGTTTAGTCAGTTAAGTAAGTCACACAGCTCATCCAGTGACCTCACAACTCGGTCTTACATCTCATCACAGGTGTTACCAGCTCGTCTTCACTACTATCGTGTCTACTGAACACACTCATCATCAAAACACCACTTGGTACAGTCTTCAATTCCAGTATGACCACGTTTTGTATAAGTTTGTGTGTGTATTTTTATTGCTGTTGTTATTGTTGTTGGGAAGTCGGCAAGAAAACATGTCCTGTTTCCCGAGTGGGTCTGTTAAGCATCATCTGTGTGTTAGGGGAGCTCGTCACTGCTGTGCACCTGTCATCACGATGACTGGCAGACGAGAGGGTTGAGGTGCTGTGACCATCACTAAAGTTCTCGCTCCTATCCTGCTCGCTCTCTCAGCGCCAATATGAGATCTTCATCAGCCTTAACACGAACATCTCTATGGGAGTTTTTAAAACTTCTAGTAACCCCACGGGAGTGTCTCCAGGTGTGGCTGAAGTTCTTTAATGTGGTCTAGCGCGACTCTATTTTTGTAGAGTACATCAACAAAATTTTACAAAAAAAGTACCAATAGATGTGCACGGCATGAAAAAATAATATTTTATGATAACACTATATTTGTAACCGACACACACTGTCAAACGTGTGACTATGCTCAACATTGTTATATGACCGCTACGTACCACGAAACACATTTAACAATGCATCCACTAATCCTGTAAATAAATATATTAAAAAAAATCATGTTGAATATTATTACAACGCAGTGCAATAATCCCCCATAACAACGAGATAATGCTATGACATCTCGATTTAAAGACAATTATAACTTGTTTTGAAGACAATGTCACAGAGACACGTGCAACAAAAGCGCCTGCTTGCATTCTGTAATAAGATAAGTCTTATAAGTCTGATAAGTCAACTGCACGTGCTTGGAGTCTGAGAAAATCTCCCCGAGAAGCAGTCAATCATAAAACTGCATGCAGTCATCAGACATCTAACACAAGCACGCCCTTCATTCTTAATCTGCAAACTGTCAAATGTGATCTTTCTCAAAACGAACAGCAGTAAATCAAAGCACAAAAAAAAATCAAGAGGAATTCTCGGGTAGCGGCGAACTGTCACCACTCCCATCCTAAAGCTGCAACAGGGTGAGGAGGGTGGCTGAAGGCTCGCAGCCCGAGGTAGCAGCGGACGCTACCTGAGCCTGGAGACAAGTTGGTGAAAAGTCTACATACCCTTCAGTAAGAAAAAAGCTGGGGGATGGGGGAGTTCCACGACAGATCGTAAAACTTCAACCTCAACTTGTGCCGGCTGTCTCATGCTCTTCAAGTGCCACACCCAAAGAAGGCGGATTGATTTCTCATGAATTACCCTCGAAAACATTACACAAATGGACCAAAGTGACAAGCTCGTGTGCATGCTTGGGCCTATGGAACAGCGCAAATGTCAAAGAGTGAAAGATAGCTGCTAAAAATGTTTTACAAAAACTTGTTGAAAGCACGGCATGAATGCTGACGACACACTCCGCAATAACTTAAGACTTCATCCCTGTCGCTCTTGATGCTGCTGCCGTCGTCACTCTTCATCACTACCATCTACATCTCCCTTGATACAGCCCTGTTTATCGCAGTAGATCCTTCATCGTACTGTTGGCTACTTGTCCCTATAACTGTTGGCTAGTTGTCAAGGTGACTGGTTGGTAAACACGGCCACACACACAGGCGGGACGGTGTGGTGCAGCAGTTTATGACGTAGATACAACTAGTGTTGGATGCCCACCGTCAACTTAACTGTCTTTCCCCTTAAACACGAGGACGGAACGCAAGTAGGTGTAAATGCTAAGGAAAGTACAAGCCAGTAAACGGTAAAACAAGAGGAGAAATGTAGCGCCCGGCTTATTACCATCAACATCTTCACACCAACTCCCACGTGGAGGAAGATGGTGAGGTGGGAGTGGAAAGCAGTCAAATCGCTGAGTACATAATACACATGTTTTCAAGTATAAGCAAATGTAGAGGAAGCACACAATAACAGGATGTTGCACAGTCTACAAGTGACGGTCTCCCTGGTGCCAAGCCAAGGACGCCGAGATGCTCGACGGCAAAACACGAGATGAGAGCGAGAGCCCACGGGGGTTCTCACAACGTATTAGACCACGTCGGCTCTCCTGGTGTCCGTGGAGCACACCTGGCCATGTCTTTATCCAGTTATTTCCCTTCGTCCGCAATTAAATGTGCAAGTCTGAGGGGAAAAATATTGTTTTGGACAATAAAGGCATGAAAATACCATGGCAGCATATACCACACATTGCTTTGTTAGTACACAAATGTCACACATTTCTTTGTGAGTACACAAATGCTGCTAATGTTAGGTGGATTTTCATCCTAGTCTTCAGACTAAGTGTCATTCAATATTTTCATATAAACGTTACGCGTCTTTCAATACTTCATCTTGATTTCAGTTCAACACTGTGGACTGGGTTCGTATGGTACACTCACAAATATCTGCAAAGTTATTTCATAACCCTGACATCAGGTCATTCCTGTCGATGTGGACAATCTGGCGGTCATTTCGTGTCTTAGCTTCACCTGCTGTTTTAAACACAGTTCCTTTGCACACAACTGTTCTCTAGACCAGTGGTTCTCAAAGTGTGGTCCGCGGACCACTAGTGGTCCGTGGGCATAAGTCAGGTGGTCCGCGGCTGACAGTCGTCATATGTCAGTAAAGTGATGTTTAAAGTGATGCATTCATCGCATTAACATTTTAATTACAAATAACGAGGTATATGTAGCTTTATTTCATCTTATTACTATACTACTTTTACAAAAGGATTTAGTTTTGAATTAAAATGAAACAAATGCGGCAATTTAACTTTGAAATTCATAGTACAGACTGATTTTTAGGCCTTGGTGGTCCGCCATATTTTTTACTTAGGCCTTGGTGGTCCGCCATAGCTTTTACTTAAGTAAAGTGGTCCGCGGTCCGAAAAACTTTGAGAACCACTGCTCTAGACTACTTGGCATTGCGACACAATAACGATGACTAAGTGAAGGCCATTTGAGTGGATGTCTGTAAGTTACCTGCATCACCCCACACGTGGACACCTCGATGTCAGCAGCAGCTGCTAGGTCATAGTCAGCCACACGTCGTCGGGTAGCACTATGCTACACTCTAGGGTGGCCTCAACTTCGTAAAATAATTAAAGACTTGTTTTGTACAAACATTACCTTTAACGACGATAAAGTTCTAACAGTCGGGATTGCACGACGAACTGATTTTCAAACTGGTAACTTTGTGAATGTTGTATCCGGTTTCGACAAACATTTTAGACTACCAGAATGTATGTTTCAAATGATTGGGTTCCAATATATTTCTCCCAAATCTTAAAGAAATAAATTTTTTTCTCCTTTTTGTGCGATCAAGTTGACGACCATCACAATGTCAAGAAAGAGGGAGACACCGAGACATCATGACTGTCCTGGGATACGTCTAGTCATTACTCGTGTCACTGAACCACGTGACACCGCACAAACAAACAAAATGCCAATTAAAAAAAAAAAAAAACAGCCAGCCAACCAACCAACTAATCAACCAGCCATTGAGTGTGAAAAGAATCATGACATGGCTATGACTAGATACCAACACGACATTCTGATTTAAAAGGGGGGGGGGGAACTAACCATGCTGTCCAATAAGAAATCTTTTTTTTTTATTTACGGAATCTGCACACAGGCAAAGTATACAATTTGTTATCAAGTTAGACAAACTAACCAAGTAGAGCACAAACAGCACATCTCAACATCATTCCAATTCTTGACTCTCCGGGTTTTTCAGATGTTCAAAGGATCAAAGAGCAAGGTGTAATGATTAATCCCGATGTTTTAGCCGGCAGTCTGTGACACCAGCCCCGAGTCAATATAATCTCGTCTGGCAAAGCACTATAGGTAAACAAAGAATCTCCCGTCAACAAACGATAAACGGCAAGAAAGAACAAAACAGTTGGACGAAGGCCACAGACTGTGATCTATGTATGTGTGACCTGTTCTCAACTTCAAATGCTAGGGAAAGAAATTCAAAGAACCAGACATGGTCAATAGAAACTGACCGAAAAGTCCACAAAGAGGTTTTCACTAATCTTTGATACAAAATATTCAGCAAGAAGTTATAAAGAAGAAAAAGTCGAATGTTAATGGTAATGTCGGGCCACGCCAGACAACTAGGGGGGAATCTTGACTTTTCCAGTCTCGGCACCAACAAGGTGGCTGTAGTCGCAGGCCCCACCCAGCAACTGGCCAAGTGAACACCCGCTTTTCAACGCATGGTTTGGCAGTCATTGATTGACGACCAACTGCAGTTGTTTTCCCTTTCAAACTGAAAGGTCTCACTCCATCTCGCCATGATTGATTCCACACAAACAGACCAGCGTGCACGTGTGTGTGCGTGCGTGTGTGCGTGCTTTTCAATGGCACTCCGCCAGAGCGCGCGTTAACGTATGTGTGTGTATGTCGGAGTGTTTATCACTGCGTGGAACAGCGGCCTCTTTCTCATGAAAGCTTACGGACAAGATCTTATCACTAAAGTGAAGGTGCAAATTATGTCTGTGCCCGGCCATCATTTGCTCGTCACTAAAGCTGACAGGCCAGTGATTTATGCCTTGTTACCGAAGACGGAACACATCACAACATGAAAATACCTGTAAGAAAACCTAAGAACAAATACTTGTACTTATTTTGTGGACGTTGTAACAAATGAGTAGTTTCAAAGTAGAGGGAACGACGATTCTCTTGGATGAATACACATTTCACTTAGACACATTCACATTGGAATGTACGCCTTGTACCGAATGACCTGTTTTTTTGCTCTCCCCAACCACACGGCCCCTCAATAAAATGGAAACAGGCAAATGCGTTTAAAGATCTACATTAAGATACATTTTCGTGAATGCTATACGTTCCATCGGGCAATCATCTGTAATACTTTTCAAATACCAAGTGCTCAGGTCGCTCACAGCTCTGGTACCTAACACAGGAGGCTTCTGTAGCATCGGACACACATCAAACCACAGAGCTTCAAGTAGACAAAATAAGTCAGGTGCGACTGGTTCCAAGTCTCAAATTTCGCCCTTGTTCAAGACCACACTATTTTACGTCTTCTTGACAAGTCGCTAACAACCACTGTTCTAACCGATGTCTTCCCTGTTTGTTTTCCTGTCCCTTGTATGTTCTCCATGTTTCGTTCTTGTTCTTAAGCGTTAAGAGCATAATCTTTAGGAGTGTGAGTATGCGCTTTACAAACTTTGCATTTTATTATTATTATTATTTGTTTTAAAAGGGTATTAGCATACTAGCAGGTCAGATAATATATAAAAACGTAGAAATGCGAAATCATATAAACAAAGTGCTGTGGCATAGCGTAAAATTATACATCATAATCATCAATCATCATCATCATTATCATCATCATCATCATCATCATCATCATCATCATCATCATCGCAGCGCTCCACGCTAGCATCAAAAGGCAGCAAGTGGAGGAAAGTACAAAAACTTAAAAGACAAGCAAATGTTTCTGCCCGCGGGCGAATTCTTCTATCTCCAACTTAAGTTTTCACATTGTTCCTTTCGGTGTCCGGAGGTTCTGAGCCTCCGAGCAGAAGCCCTACTAACAGTTGCAAACAAATCATTATCACTAAGCACACAACACTGTTAGCTCATTACCGATCATTTTCATCGCCTACACCTCTTAATGCTGACGCTGATTACAGTAGCGATGGTAGGAGAAGGGAGGCAGCACGGTGCTGCATAATTAACAACTGTCGCTATTGATCCACAGGAAGCGACCACACCCAACGGCAATTTGAAATGTGAACTTGGTCTTGTCATAATATAGATTCTGTACAGGCCTGCTTCGATCCCCACGTCTCGGCAAACGCCTTGAGAGGCTTTCAAGAAGGTGTGTATTTGAGGTAATACGATGGTACACAGGCACCAAGAATGCTAAACAAGCAAGGGCTACAATCACTACGACCTAGTTTGCGGATGCTGTGGTTTGCTCTGTGTGTCGTGAAGAGAAAGGGAGAGAACAAGAGATGGTCCTTTTTGTCTACATTAATTCAGCCAAGCACATCTGTCCTGATCAGGTGAAAGCTAAAATCAATCGGTTTATCTAATCTAGCGTAAGGCCAGTGTAATCAGCCCTGGTTATTTGCAGCTGAACCTTTGCTCTCGCAAATCACACAGGGTAGAGATGACGTCATACAGAATTACAAAACGGTTGAAACGGCAGAAACAAGACACGAGTCGTAAAATAATTCAATACCCACCTCAACGACTACACTTTCATGTTGTTGTGTTACGCAATGCTGAGATTAATGTACAGTGGAGGACCACACTGCACTTTTTACTCATCTGTGGATACAGGAGGGCAACACCCCCAGACAGACCTCTCCACACGCAGAACACGACACACAGCGATCACGTGGTAACAATCAAATGCAGAAAACAAGCAGTGATGCAGAAACAACAACTAAAGGACGTTTGATATGCTACCCTGTGCTTTTGTTTTCTTTACTCCAGAACAGGACTGATTAGACACATTAGACAGGCAAACTGTGGTAGTAAAAAGCCGGAGACATACTTCATCACTACCACAATCCTCTAGTGGCCAACCACGCACTGACGGCTTATAAGACGAATATTGGCAAACAGTGATGATACTGAATTCGGCTTTTTTTTTAAAAAACACCCCACTAAACAATCAACGTCATTAAAAACGATTACAGTTGTCACTTATAATGTCAAAGGAAAATGAAAGAGGGGACTAGTGGTAGGTCGCAAATAAGTCTTTACATCTCTAACACACACAGAGACACAAAGTCTCATATTATTGAGACATAAAAAAAGCGACTGACTGGTTAGAGGGTGGTACATATAAAAGACGGAGGAAAATATTTAAAAGAGAGAAAAGAGTTTGCTTGAGCATCATACATCCCATAGAAGGTGTCACAAGAAACAAATCTGTCGATAGCGTCCACCAGGGAATATTTTATTTTCTATGTCGGTGTGACGTATGAAAAACGGTTTGAATGTCACGTGGTCCACTTCCTTCGCTCTCTAGTGTCAGGACGTGATTTTATTATTGTTATTATTATTATTAAAAATAATTTTAATCAGCTTTTTCATGTAACATTAATGCACTTACTTTATGGTTCTGGGCTTGATTGCACACGTCTAAACCTTAAAACTGTTTGGTATAAGCAAATTTAGCGGTGTGTTTTTAAGAAACTGCTTTTAAGCCGTTCAGAAGCCTTGCACGGAAGTTTTAAAATCATTTTACGAAAAGGTTTTCTTTTCTGAAATTAGAACAACTTGAAACCGTTCTAAAGTGGCTAAAAGTTTTACAAGCGATGACCGCTAGAGTTACTCAGTCTGATGTATGTAGCACAATTAAAACGTGTTACTCTTACTAGTAGTCTAGGCAGTAACTGAAAAGCTTCAATATTTGTATCTAACTAGGCACTTAAAATGCATGCAACACCACTAAGCATCACTGAAATTCACAGTCCAGTGCAACCACTCCCCTGTCCAGCAGCGAAGGATCTGGCAAGAGACGAAATACGACTGTCGTTTCCCCAGCGATGGCAGAAGTGACTATGTCGAACGTCCACAGACCCAGTCCGCTGATACATTTCACCTTCACGAGTGTCTACACGTGAAAAACATGGACAAAGGCTACAGAACCGGGAATTACTAATGAAATACAGGGATCACCAGCAATTGGTCCACGGGCTAATTAACGAGCAGCAAGAAACGATTTACACTGACAAGAGAGAATCTGCTCCTCATCAGTTGTAGATAAGCCTGGGGTCTACGTCGTACGTCAACATTCACTAAACCGTATCTGCCGATCAATTCCATGGTCTGGTCAATATTTGCACTCAATGTTTACGGAGAAAATAACAAGAATAGTCCACAGGGCTTAAAAAAACACACGTTTGTACATGTGATTTCACATTCGTGGAGTGCATGAGAACAGAGAAAAATAGGATGCTACAAACAGAACAAAACGCATGATATCAGGGCTTTAAATTTGCAGGGCTATGGTTACAAGTCATTAATCTTTGAGGCTGTGGCCAGCAGAAGGTGGTGATGATCCCAGCCCAAAGCTGCAAGCGATCACGCGGCAGTCGTTAGCACCGGGCTCTGGCATCAAAAGGTCAGAGGCGCTCCTGCTTGCACTTCTAGCCATGGCCTGCAGTCGCGGTGTGGCGCTTTGTTAGGGTCTGGGCGCAACATGCCCACTCTTTAAACATTTAATCACGATAAAACCCAGGGCACTCTCGACTTTCTGACTCGTAGTTGCACGCGCTCTTCCCGCTTTTCTCCATAGTTATGCTGGGACAATTATCAGCGTATATACTGCAATTAGCACGGGAACGTCGGTGTTTGTATTCAGCTTCACTTCATAGCTACTCCATGCACGGCATCGATTTGAGCTTGGATGTTAGCCAAGTAACATTCCGATTAAAACAGACATACGTGTACATTTGTAATCACAGTAACTCTGTTACTGGCTCCACTCTGCGTATTACTAAAGGCCCATCCGATGGTATTATTATTTTGTTTAGAGACATACCCAATACTCAACAGAAGAACAAACGCACGCAGGCACGCACACAAACACACACACAAACACTCTCACACACCTTCTGGCTCGCCTTTCCTCCATTCTTCCTCATCTAAAACACACGGGCCGCTAACAAAAGCAAGATAAAGAGGGATAATTAGAAGTAGTTACACCGAGCAAGCTGTCAACAGAGCTGATTCCTGAAGGATCAACGTTTCGTCCCGACCCGCGTTCAGTCCAAGAACGTTTCAGACAGCGCACACGGATGCGAAATTGGCTTTTCCACCTGTCAGTTCCTTCCGTGCGCATGTGCAACTTCAATGCGCATGCGTGCCAGGCCGGATAGTGGAGGGCATTTGTTTCACAAGTCGCCACAAATGCGTCTCCACGTCTTGCCCGAGACGTTCTGAGAGACGGTCCGCGCGCTGGGGAGTTGGGGTGGGAAGGGAGGAGTGATGGAGGGAGGTACCCGCGCCCCGTGGAGGCCATGACAAGTTGGTGAATGGCCGATCGTTACATTTGCACCATCGCCTGATGGCGTGCTCTCGTCCACTGCATTTGCCTGTCATCTCCCCGCATATAGTCTACTAAAAGGCACTGTTTCACAACCACAGGTTTTCTTCATTACAATAATGAGTCAGAATTTCTTTTCTTTTACTGTCTCCACATTCCTAAAACCAAAAAAAAAAGTTTAAGAACGCCAGTAAATGAAAAAAGCGTACAATGCTTAAATCTTTCCGCTGACGCAGACAATAAAGTCAGAAATCTCAGCGGTACATAAAATCTGAATAAATCGGCTTACACTAAAGACTTTCTTATCCTTCTCCCTAAATAAACAGGACCAAAAATTCTTTAAATTGTATGTCCCTCTACATGTGAAAGATTTAAGCTGAGCAGTAAAATAAACAAATAAATAAAAACACACGCCGTTACTTGTGAAAAGTAACACTGCAATACTTTACAATTATCCATGAATCGGACCAGCAAGACAATTACTCTGTTTTGCAAAGAAAAAGTACACAAGTCTTCTGGTAATAAAAATTGAAAGCTCCTTAAGAACAATGTACACAAGTATTATATATATGTGTGTGTGAAATGCGCGCTCGCGCTTCTCTCTTCTCTTGTTTGTTGGGTTTGTGAACCATAGTGGGGAAAGCGCTATTTAAAAGTTCTTTCTTCTTTATTATTTTTCTGATTATTATTTATTATGCAGCTTTGATAAATAAGGAAATCAATAAAGTGACAGAACATTATACCGCACGTTCATATCAAAGAGATGAAGTAATAAGGTCTACAGAAACGATTCAACGAGTAAGTGTGTTCCTGGATGTTTTACTTATGGAAATACCAGGCGAAATGTGGCGATGAAAAATAATCAGAAAATCGAACTGGAAAACAAATTAGAAAAATTAACATATTGGAAAAGAAATAAAAAGTAGTTAAGACTGGAAAAAGTTAGAAGACATGACAATCGAGCTAAGGTTCATTAGGGAAATAAAATAAAGGAGGTTTTGCTACGTTTTAAAACAAGATGGCTAGCAGAAGGGGAAAAATAGTAAATATTTCTGTAATCTTAAAAAGGAATTATAACAACAAGACGATCATGAGATTTATCAAAGAGGGTGGGACCAGGATTAATGATATGGAAGGAAAACGACAAGAGACAAAACTGTTTTCTTGAAATGAAAGATTTAGAACTATACTAAACAGGAGAATTACAGTTCAAAATTACCAAAAGAAGTTTTAGTTAGCTTGGGAGGGAGGTGAAACGATGGAGAACCAGAAAATGTCCTGAAAAACATGTAAACTGGAAAAATTCCAAAAAGGATGGGTATGAGACATAATTCAAATAAAGTCCATTGGACATTATATTGGAAAGTTCTTTTATATATATATAAATGTAAATTATACTAAACACCTGTCAACATCAATATATCTTAGATATCTACATAAAAAGACAAAAATCGGAACATTTGAAGCGTTCATTTTAATGAAATTGAAAGAAATAAAGGCGAAATGTAATTATTATACTCTACTTTATGTCCATATTAACACATGGATAACAGGAATAACTGCCTTACGTCCAATAAAAGTCCAATGGCTAATAAATCATGTTTTTTCCTAGTCGTCTGGACATTGCACATTGAATCCCTACATCTATGTCAACATGGGTTTCTCCGCTGCTGTTGTACTTTTGTGCAGAAATGTTATATTACTGTAGAATCGTTTCTGAGGTAGACTGGTGCAAATTGAGCCTCTAACCTGGTGTTTGTCTCGATCTTATTCTCTAGTGGCAAGCGCTGTGCGAGTACATGACAATCGTGCAGTCAGTTCAGGGGGATGGTGTCACAACGTGCGAGTGTCTGCCTGAAAACACGGGGCAAAACCTCAGTTAATGGACACAAGAGACAAAAGCTCTCAATATCGCTCACTACCAAAAGTAAGGAAGAGCTATATTTGTTTGTATGTTTTTTGGGTTTTTTTTTTTACTGGCGCTTGCTTGGACAGACCAGACGAACCACCAAATATTCTGAATTATTTCCACAATACATCTAGAACAAACACGCATTTTGTGCAAGTGGCAGCTGGTACTAAACGCATTTCCCCAAAACATATACAGGTAGTACATTATAAACAATAAAAACTAACAACTTTGCAGTCTGAAACTGCGGCACAGGGAGCTCTCAGTGAGGGTGAGGTAAGCATGTGTGACAGCTGTGTGAGAAAGAGAGAGAATACAGACAACAGATCCTGAGAGAGATCAAACAAAAATTCAACCCTAACTGAAGAGTGAACCGAAACACGTGATCATGTTGCGTTTTGATTTTACAGTGTGTAGAAAAAATATGGAAGCATCTGACGAGGCTAAACCAGAATATTTTTGTTTGTGCGATTCTTTTATTTTCTTTTCGTTCTTTTTGTTGTTTTTGGTCTTGGAACTGTGCAGTGAAGCCAGCAAGCATATCCTGCGTGTCGATATTTTGCCACGCCACGGTGTGCACCAAAGAGAAGCCCTACAATGCAGGAGGCAAAGAAAATTGCTGAAGAGGTAACTGGGGAATTTAAAACTTGCTTAATTCCTTCTGCAAGTCGCCATTAACACTCTGCAGAATTTAACTTGTCACGTCCCACTTGATGGTTCTTCAGGAATCGTTTCTGGTTATTCTAACGGCTGGAGCGAGAAATGAGATCAGTTAATTCTTTGTGCAAGTTGGACCGAGGGCCGATACTGATACGTCTGCCACTCGTCCTCACAGCAGCTAACCTTGGTACATGTCATAAGATTCTGAACTGGAGTTGTGCACATTGTGCTTTCATTCGACTATCACACTTCTCATCAAGATTCCAAGGTTTCAGTGCAGTCCCTGACACTCTCAGTAAAACACGTCTCACAAAGTAATGTTCTGTCGAATATTGCAATTTTCGAAATGCTTTAAATTGTACTTCTACAATTGTGTTAGGCCGATAGTCCAATATACAACACATTTTGCAGTAGTAAATCAGCACAACTTTGGTATCGAGGCATAATCGACGTGACTAAGAGCCTTTGGGTAAGTGGGAGATTCCAAACAATGTCTTGGCTAGGTCATTTTTGCCAAGGAAAACGAAAATCCTTTCAATGATTGACGAAGCAATGTTTGCTGGAAAACTCTCTGCACATGGGGCCCAGCCACGTTCTTTATTTTTCAATAACTTGATGCCGTAGTCCTCACACAAAGCGCCCATAAGGGCTTTTTCCTGTGTAAGGGGCCTGACACTGCAAACTATATGAAATATCCACCCATACCTTTTGCACGTTTCATGCTTTTCCGTTTCAGTTCTCACAGGAATTAGTGCAACGTCTGAATTCATCCTAGACCTCGTAATCCAGCTCAGTATTTAGCAAAGAACCCCTGTGGGCGGTGAGGGGTGCGCGATATGAATTTATTTAAACCTGCGTCCTTTCTTTACAGGAAGAGACAGAGGATGGATGTTGTACTGATTCTGAATGGACTTTTACTAGAAGGAAAGTTCTAAACGTTTAATGAGCTTGAGCTTAAGCCGTTATCAAGCAAGGATTCTGGAACAAGCACCCGGAACATCGTTTGCCCGAGGGATGACAGAGATGCAAGACGAGGTATAAATGAAGGCAAACAGCGCACGGCTAATCAATGGCGATACTTGGCTATACACGGCAAGTGTCAACCGGTAATGCAAGTTGCTCTCTCAATATTATTGCCTTCTAAAGATTTGTTTATATACCAACACGCAGGTGTCTTTTAGTCCTTCCTTCTTCATTAAGAGCATGGTGATAAGTGCAGCATGATGCTAAACACAAGCAGAGGAAGAGAAAGAAGCACTGGTGGCTTCGTGTGACACAACATGTCAATGTTAAAGTCGCAATTTTTTCAGAAAATATTTCAATCGACGCTAATTAAACACACATTTTTGCGCAAACATGTAAAAATTGTGCCAGATGATGAATTTTCTAAAGAGGGATAAAAGCAAAAATTACTTATCGGTGTCTTAAAAAGATTTCTATATTAAAGTTAGCAAACAATGTAAAAACACTTTATGATGTTAGCGTGAAACGTCCAATATTCCCTTGAGCATCCTGTCAAGATGTAATATCAGTAGGGAATCATGTTTCAAGCTGTAATCATGGCTGGGTAATTTGTCAATCTTATTATATCAGAACATACTATCAACAGACACATTTTCATGCGTTTTTATGTACATTTTACTAATAAAAAGCAAATGTGTGAATATCCTGTACATGAGGAGTACAATGTGTAGTGTATATGTTCTTTAACGGTCAAACATTAGAGCTGATGGACGCAGCTCCAGCCCACCAGCAGCACGGCTTGTGAAATCACACCATATCCTGAAGTCTCTGTCAACGATGAACAGTATAACGACAATATACCCAAAAGACATATAGTTGTGAAAAGGCTAGTCTGCTTCTGACAGTCCCACTGGTTTTTCTGAACATCTCCCTCGCATGTCTTCTTTTACCTGCCAAAAACCTCCATCTGCCGGCTTTCGCCAGAGACAACGTGTTATCAGATGGTTCTGTCTGGCCCTGCCGTCTGCCACACGACTCCACATTTACTACAAAGTCTGCAACTCCGTGATGGCACCTGGGCTAATTAATTTTTCATTATAGCAAAGGACGAGAACACTGACAAACTCTCCATAATCTAGTGTAAAGAGTCATGATTTTCCCAAGGCCAAATAAAAGCAAATAATGAGAATTGAGAATCATTCATAGCTGTCAATCGCCAAAGCGTTCACTTCCTAGGACGGAGGACACAGACCTGGCATGCTGTGGCACTAGGCCTGGCTAAAGCAGATTAAGTCTACGGCCTTGTTGATGTCGCCCACTCGCTAACATACTCGCTCGTTCTAAAGCAGCATCTTTATCTTTCTCCTTTTCACATGTACAGCCGTGCACACGTCCACGCACGCATGCGCGCACAGAGACTTGTTTTTGGAAATAGCTCGTAAAACAAATACTTAGTTGCAACCAACTAGAATCGAAGCCTTAACATTAGGTACATACTCAGACGACGATGACACTTCTTCGAATCCATTTGTAAAAAAGAACACAGACACACATACACACGCACTATAGAAAAAGTGAGGTCTCTAACACCCACCCACCGACGACCTTAAAAGGTTAGGGGACGACCTTTACCTTACCTTACATATACATACATCTGATATATATGCAAACGGAAAATCCAGAACTTAAAACTTATCAAGGCGACAATAGCTCAAAACTGCAGAAAATCTACAGATTGGGCGAATTAGAGTATTATGTAGTCATTACTAATAAAATCCATTATCAGACGATGGAAGCCACCATAGTCAAGACTATTACGTACGCCATCACTTCCCTGGACACGCACACCAGCACGCGTACAGACGCCACGCACGCCAGCCGCTTGACCGTGTCTCATGCAAGCCAGGGGCTTACTGGGGTCAGCAGCCCACACACACGCTGATAACAACAAAAAGCAAAGCTGCCCAAATGATGGCCGCCGGCGTCAGCAGCTCAGTGTACTCCTACCCTCCTCCTGCTCCTACAACATGGCGGTGTTTTTGTACGTTGGACTTCGTGCACAACCTCTACATCTCTATAGTCATGCTCGCAGAGCAGCTAGGCACGAAACAAATGACACTGCTGCTGCGCCGGACGATTAGCTATGAAACAATTCAAACAGACCATACACACTTCCTACTTAACTTTTCAAGGGATTTTTTTAAAAGATTTACTGTCTTACTTTTTTTTCAAAGGACCAATTTTTTTTATTACATGAACGTGCACACGTGTGTGTGAAAAGAGGGAGTGTGTGTAAGTGTGGCACTTTTTTAAAAAGAGAAATGAAAAAAAGCAAAAAAGGCTATCTTGTGAAGAGCTATGTCGGCATCTCAATCTCGCCATTAGCCCGTTGTCTCGCTTATACCACCACTCTTGGTGGACACCACTGTTGCTTGGCGAAACAGTCTTCCACTAGAAGGCGTACCTAGACCCGAATACGCAGACAGGTGAAAAGGTACTAACAGTTGGAAGAAACGGCAAAAACGAAATAAGAAATGGGACTAGTGGCCAGAAATGGTAATGTTCCACAAATCGCCACAGCCGTGGTGGCCGCGCAGGAGACGATGGAGATGTGCTGTTGACGAGAAGAGACACAAGCCGGTGTCAACCATGTCTGATCAATACGCACAGTCCACGGCTAGGCCGCCTCCCGTCTAATTTAATTACTGCACACACGCACGCTAACTCACACGAATGTCCACATTCTACAGATGTTTGTACACGTGCACGTACGTCTCACACACACACACAGTCTCTTGAGCGAAAGAGGTAGAAAGAGGGCAGTTAGTCCCAGGATGACTTGTTTTTGTACCTCATGGTCAACCACCGATACAATAGCACTCTTCTACTGTAAAAGGTGTGACTGGCACACTAAATATTGTATTTACATCCTCTTACGGCGATTGTGTGCTGTGATACAAAGTAAGCTGTTATAAAGCGGCATGTAAAATATTGAAAACAAAGCCTGTGCGCCATCGACTCCTCATTAGTGTGAGTGCCACAGCCCACAACATCAGGCAGCACGCGCACAGCTACGACAGGACAAGGGTTTTTACACAAAACAACTGAATGAATGGCTTCAACAGAAAAAACGGGCAGAGAGCGATTATTTGACTAAGATTTGTTGTCAGATTAGTTTTGGGAGTAAACATTAGGCGTAAGAAACCGAAATAAATTTAAATAGTTAAGCAAATATTAAAAACGATATTAGCAAAAGCTGTATAAAACGTATTCTAGTAAATGCAGACGAAACAGACATAGCTATATATTAGCATCATTACAGAAATGGAGAACAATTCTTAAAAAAAAAAAAAAAAAAAAAAAAACCCACCCAGAAGCAATATTAGAGTTTACAATGATGCGACAGTAAAATTATACATCTAGTAAAATAAACCCCTCATACAGCTGCTGTATACACCCCTTGTCCGTCCCTCAATGAGAAGTCACTTCAAAGATTGTAAGCACTTTCTCACAAAACCAACAGCCAAACAAACCCGACCGTGAAATCAGACCGACCATAGACCAGACAGGCAAATCTTGCTGTGAAATCAGTGGAAAAGCCGACTAACATCACTGGCACATCGACTTGTGAAATCAGTGCGATGACTGACAAGGCAAGTCAGTGCAATCAATAGGAGTATGGATGAGAGCGGTTAGCAGATAATCAGTCCGATGACTGCCGATGAATGGAATCAATGAAATGATGGGAAAAGCGTCGTGACGATGCGGTCAGTGAAAAAGTAATCATAAAAATACCATGTCTGCAATAAAAATAAGTTTCGTAAGATGACTAGGTGATTCAAATTTCAGTGGTAAAATCACTCAGCAAGAGTGACTAGAAATTTAAATAAGCTTTCAGCATCAAGCCATGATAGCATAATTAAAACCGACCTACAGTGGATTTCAGCTGACCAACATGACGTTTGACTCCTTGAGGCATCTATAAGGGGAGAGGGAAAAAAGCTTTCTGCAGAACACTCTTAACATATAATTGTATAATAAATACTTCCCAACATGAAGTAAATAACCTGAACATAAAGCGTATCACAGTCCACACGAAACATAAAAAGACCACAACAAGCAAGGCGTGCATGACAGAGACTACAATAAACACTCAGTAACAGAGACTTGGCATGGAGCCTGATTGGTCCAGCATCATGGCTCCATCTCACTCCTTGTTTCCATTAAGATGTTCTGAGTGTCTCTCAGTACACGTGAGTACACTACACGGTATACATCAGTTTAGCAAAACTAAAGGATCATTGCAACTTTAGCCAGGAGAACTGCTGGTCAAAAATGTTTTGTAGGGGTGGTCTGCCACCAGCACATCAGACTAACAAGCGCACAGTACCAGCAAACCGACCAGCCTTGATAGAACAAAGCTAGCAGGAGGGTTTAACTTAATATTTTCGGCCAAAGACCCTTCTTTGCTTAGCACAGTGAAAACCTTTTGTAGGAAGAAAAAAGTAACGAACTAGACTATTCACATTGTATATGCACGTGGCAGAAAGGTTCGTGCCTCCAATCAATGAGATGATCGTGATTTTAATTCTTTGCTGACCTTATTTTACCTGAAATGCTGGCTAATATTAATGTTTATTATATTCTGGCTGCAATGTGCTGAATCAAGCTCGGAAAGCCTTTCTTCTGTTTTGAAGGACAATAAACTACTGGCTCAAATGTGAATTCTAAAGGCAAGGTCTGACATCTAGCTTGACATTCTGACATCGTCTACCCCGTCAAAGTTTGCTGCGACATTTTACCAAAGATCGGAGCACCAATGTTTTCTGATCGGTGGAGACGAGGCAGGCGCAGATCTCAGCGAGAACACACCTGTCACAACTCCCCGTATTGACAGGCGCTTTTTGCTGCTTACCTAACGCAGAAAAAGCTGCAGGTAAAAGACTTTTTCCAGTCTTCGAAGAAACTTTAGTAGGACCACGCCCTTTCCTGCGCAGCAGGTAACCAGTGTCAGCAAACAAGCTCCCGATCGAGGCCAAGCCAAGGTGAGGGGGCTAGCTGCAGGGGCGGGTGGGACGGTGTTGCGCCCCTCCCCTTGCTCATTGTTCAATGTGGGGATCGATTCTGTATGAAGGTGACTGCCATAAAAACGGCTACCGGCATGACAGTAAAAGTCATTATCTCTCTACACTGCAGCACGACTCACATCATGGGAGTCTCTGTCTCTGACATCAGCTCCACAAGAGCCACGCACGCATGCGCGGAACGATGAAAAATGTTGCCGTAATGAAATTTGTTCTGCAGACCTGTCATGAGGCCGACTCTTGTCTTTCACCTTTATTAACGTGGTCGCTTGTACAACATCAATTATCGGCCGCGCACAGCCCGCTCTCGCAGGGCTGAATCACGCTCACCAGCCTGCCCCGCCACTGTCTTCCTGCCTCTCCTTTCTCTCGCCGTTTTAAAGTCACATGTTCATACACTAGCTCCGGCTCATTAAGGGACTCCCGGACACACCAATTGTTGTGGTATTTAAAAGGCAGGCTGACATTAATACAAAGTTCTAATAAAGAACGTAAGAATGCTCATCATACTTGTGTTGTGCATCCGTAAAAGATGCACGCGCTAATACTGCGCCGATCCAAATTAATAAAACGCTTAAATCAAGTCTAAATTACAGGCTTATTTAAACTTTTCTACAACAAATCAGGACAATATTTTTTAAACAAACTTATTCGGATAATCTCGCGTATTCTTCCATACGTCTCAGTAATTTAGGGCCTACAAATGTTTACTTAAAGACAGCCAGTACATCCAGATTTTTAGAAACCTTTTAGGCTATTTCAAAACAAAACAAGCCGCAAACATAAGCCTACTATGTATACTCATCTCTACACATTTGTGCAGTTGAATTCTACTGCACCTGCCAACCCCTTCCCCTTACTTTCATAAAACACCTACTCAGGTCAAGAGCTCTACATAAACGCGTGTGTGCATGTTTTGACTGTGGGTATACACGTGAGAGTGTGTGAGAAGGTATGTGTGTGTGTAGTGTTTATGTGTGTGTGAGAGAGTGAAAGTGAGTGTGTGATGTGCGCGCGTATCTTGGCAAGCCTATTATACGCCGATTGTTTTAGTTGGAACGAAGGTTTTTACCCCACATACTGCTTTAATCGTTTTTACAAAAAGAGAATAAAGGATATATTTAATATTTCGTTGAACCTAATTCTCCTTTTATATAACATTGAGGGTTGTGGTAAAGCCATTAGAACAGCTCAGACTAAAGTAACTTTACACACCAAACAAAATTAAATATCAACTCCCAAAGAGGCAATAAAAATCATATGAGACTGCTTCCACTACATGCATTACAACAGGAGAGTCGTGGAATGTGGAGAAAGCTGTCTGTGTGAATGTTAGCTGCATGCAACACTTGTATAATTATAAACACTCTTACTGGGGACCACGAGTGTCATCTAGTACATTTATGAAATGTGTACACCAGAACGAGTACAAAACTGTTCGGCATGACCATCAATGATCAGACACGATGCTCAATATAAATATACTGCACATCTTTATAAAGATCTTTTTAGCTTTCAACATTCTATATACCTAAACGCCGTTTTTGTTCTCTGATGTTCTTTCTGGCAATATTTATTGTTTATTTATTAAAGTAAAACTCAAATTTTCTAGATATTTCTATAACATAAACAGCACATTATTGTTCAGTTTTTTAAAAATTTTTTGTGGCTTGACAGTTCTGCTTGGACGATTGCTTGGACGATTACCAAACAATAATCATGTATGTCATACTACATGGTACCGACATAACTTATATGCTTCTTATACTTACCATGAAGATTATTATAATTTTGTTATTTGGGTCTTTTATGGTGATTTATCCTAGCTCTTTGTATATTAGCAAAGGGCAAGCGCAAAGGTTTATATGTGTTTCTATGGGTGAGCGTGCTCAGGCGTATGTTTCCAATACATTTGTGTAATGAGGCGGGTATGGCAGGAGACAGCTTCCGCCCCATCCTCCTAACAACTCCTGACGCAACTGACCTCTTAGAATCACTTTGCAAACACAGCTCATTTGTTGCCATCTGGATAGCTTCCACTAATAAACAGCGCACTGTGGGACAAGAGGACAAGCTTAAATGGTGCTTACAAGTGTTAGCGAAATGAACTGCCCTTTGTATCGTTAGTGTTTGCATACTTAGCCGCAAATGAACAGCAGTGCGTACTGAAGGGAAGCGTGCTCCACGTGCGCTTTAAAACAGAAATCCATCGAATGTTTGCATAAGAATGAAAAAAATCGTCCGTCCAGGCCATTCTTATTTTCCTCAAATTGTTTCTATCATCGATTTACAGCTGGTTCACAAGTCCACTTGCCCTTGAATGTCCACATCAACTTTTTAAAAATAATGTTCTCTACTTTATTTAAATCTTTTTCTGAACTGGAATACTCCACACTTCCTTGGTAATTTTCTTATAGTATTCCCACAAAAAAACAATAAAAACAAAATTGTCGGAGACAAATACTCATGCTATAAAATCTGTAAACTGCTTTACAAAAGTGAGAGATGTTCTTTTTGCGCTTTGCTAAGATTTCGCTCGAGTAAGGGTGCATGACCTTTATGATAAGTGTACTCAATGAAATACTGAAAGCTTTGGGAGTCAAGGAAAGTATTTCTAAACAAAAATATAAGGAAGCGACAAAACCAGCCCGTGAAATATTGCTTGTATCCTTAGTAGAAAAATAGACTGTGTGATTTTAACACGTGACCTGTCAAGTGCACAAATGATCTCTAATTATGAAGAAGTTTAGATATAGCTAATATTTTAACAGACTTAAGCCGGAATCTACAACGTGCGGTACATGTTCTATGGGTATTACAGGCGATGACTGATTGGTAAATACAGTTTAGCCGTAACTATAACCGGTAGGAACAAACGATGTTTTTGCAATCCATCTTCAACTGTTAATATAAGTTTTTGGACCACTTATGAAGTGATACGCACTTTTGTTCATTTGTATGCTAGATTCTCTACAGACAATGGTCAAAACTTGGAACTGGCTTCTGATTTCATCGTCTTAGCTGCAACATGATGGTCCGTGTACATTTACCAATGGCTTCAGCCTGAACCCATGCACAAGACATACATGTTTATCGCCACAAACTCCACTGTCTTCTTTACTTTTCTCTCTTCTCAACACACACACATACACATACACACGCACGCACGCGCGCGAGCAAGAGAAAGAAAGTGTTTAGTGTTGGTGCCAGTCACGATATAGCACTTGGGAGAAGCCGTCTCTGCAAATGTCTTAAGACAAAAGAAGCAAACTAGGGAACATTCACAGGCAATATGGGTCAATGGTGCAAGAAAACCACTGCTGCAGGGCAGGGCGTGTCTCCCTGTCCCACCCTAGTCCCCGGCACACCCGGCACACCCTGCAAAGTTCGATTGCCGGGTACGCCCCGCGGCTGGCAAGTTACGATCGTGTGCGCTGTACCCACCTGTGTGACGACAACTCTTGACTCGCCAAATCGAAGGAAACGTGCCACCTGTTGGATTCCAACGCTTTAAGGTACACGATCACGCCCTATTGGCACAGGAGGTGTCTGGCGGGATCTCGCGCTCTGTGTGCAGACTGCGAAGACCGAGTATAGCACAGTGCTCTGTCCACTAGTCAACTCACGGCAATCATCAGGAAGACAGAAGAAATTAATGCCTATATTCCATTTTTTTCATACGGGTTCCGAAGACACGACTTTTAAAAAAAGGTAGTCACCTAAATCACTGGTTACATCCAAACATAACCTCTTATTAAACAAAGGTCATTTGATGATCAATTCTTTATCCGACGACAAAGTGATAATCCATGAAGCGCTGTGTAAAAACTGACACACCCTGTTCGATAGCAAGAACAAGACAATGTTGGCATGACAGGAACTCGAAAGATAAATGCGATAACGTGGCACTCCCTTAACACTTTGACTTGTTCGGTTTACATTTTTTCTTCGCTGCAACTAGTTTTACCCCTTTAAAAGAGCCTGATAATCACTCCAGCACCTATTCTACTAATGACCTCATGCTACATCAATTAGCAAGAAGACACGAAACAGAGACTAATAAAATTCTAAGAGATATGTCGAATTATTTAAGACCAGCAGCCGTTTTCAAAAGCTGTTGTCTAAGAGTCAAAGTGCAGTGATCAGCCTCATAGTAACAGAAGTCTACTGGAATCAAGAAAGCGCGCATCTCACACTGAAATTATGACACAAGGCAACAAAACCATCCTGCTCCTGCCTCGACCATTTCGTACCTCTTTTATTTCTCTTATCGCCCGCTCACCCAGACTCAAGTCCGTGTGGATACACATGCTCATAAAAGGAGGTGTACGTAAGGAGTAGAACGCCTGTCACTACCTGACACTTGCAGCACTGTTGCCCACTGTTGACATCCTCCACTGACTGACTGTTGATTGCAAGCACTGTTGCCTACTGTTGACACCCTCCACCGACTACCTGACACTTGCAGCACTGTTACCCACTATTGACATCCTCCACTGACTGATGCTTGCTCTGTACTAACATCTACAATATCCTTATTTCTATGACCACCAAGTTAGGTCATTAAAGTCAGTAAAGATCGCCTTTTCATAGTAAGTACTAACGCACTAAACCAAACCTATGGACTGAATATTGCAATAGCTTGCACAACTTCCAGCAAAAGACAGAAGTCAATGTCGTCCAGACTATAACCAGCAGCCTGTAGACCTAGTCCTAAGGGAAGAGGTCGTGAAAAGCTTTACGCAGTCTGGAAGGGAGAATTTCCCTGGCGCTGAGAACGTTCAGTTAAGCAGCTCAAGCAGGGTGGGGAAGAAACAACAAAATTTCTTACTGATGTGTGCTAAATAAGATAAGACTTATTCCAGAGGGCAGCAAGAGGCAGTTATATATGGAAGCACAACAACAAAATCACAACATATTCATATCCGCTGCAGCATATCGACTCTCATACATTCACGGTTCAGGCTTACACTGGAGCTACCTTTATTCGCATACAGTAACGTTCAGAAGCTGCACGGCCGAAACTACAAAGACAGTCTCAATATGTTAGTCCTGCATGTAGGTACACAGAATCGGCGGATGAAAAAATTCTCCTAACAGGACATGCCTGTCATCATGAAGAATTTCAGACATAATCTGTTACAGGAACCCCTTCTCGCGACGATGAAGTGGCGCAAGCTGGTCTGGTTCGGCTACGAAACCCAACACGCCATCTTGTAAAGATCGTTCTTCAGGCTACCCTGGAGGGGAGTTGACAGAGGAAGGACTAGATGGCAAACGTGAATGGAGTGGAGTGACCATTCCATGCAGGACCTGCTCACCACCATTCAAGACAGGCCATTTGGCGAGTCTTATCAGCCGCTGCGTTTATCTAGTTGTTCCCTCCTACTACCATTACCGGCGGACCAGAATAACCGTTCGTGCCCTTCGCTGGAACTAGTCACGGAATGAAATAATGAGACAGAGACAGACGGACGCAGACAGAAAGAACATAGATACAGTAACTTACCAGATTGTACACCCCAAGAAGAAAAGCTTCCAAACCTCCGCAAGTCTGAAAAAAAAGTCCCAGAATAATTAAATTAATAACGGGTAAGCTGTAAATATAGTTTCGTTTACTTAGTCTATCTCTCTCACCCTCTCCTTGTTCGCCCTCCAAATACGCTGACACTTTTAACATCAAAGTGAAATGGATAATTTAAAATTCTGATATTAGCAAAAAGCTTACAGTGAAGACAATTCTGCTCTTACTGCATATACCGAATAATCACAAACACAAACACTCTCTCAACATTAAGAGAAATAGCCATTTAGGACTAGTACAGTATTATGACTAGGCCGATGACAAGTGTAGACAAAAAACAATAAATCGCTAGAAAAAGGTTTCGAAGGCGCATTTGTCTCATAAGGAAAGGCTAGCAATAAATACAGCAAGGGATTAGGTGTTTTACGCCGAGATAGCAGCTAAGACTATATGATGGTAAAGCAGCCAGCCCGTTAAACAGATGCCACATCCCTAGAAAGAACAACGTGCCCGAGAGGATTTCTGAACCCAGGACAACAAATCCTGACTGTATTGATGAAAGGCGCTGACCATTGCGCCACCGGATCGCCCCAACGAAGACGAAAGGAAGTTACTACAAACAGCTAACAGAAAGCGACATTCCTCAAAGAACACGACACAGCATGGTTTTCAACATCTGGATTTGTGTATTTCCCTTATATTCAAAAACTGTTTCAAAGCATTTCAAGGACGTGTCAATTATGGTTGATGTGCCGACATGTAGAACATAGCTTAAGTACCATGTAAAGCGAGTAGACAACATGCTTAAATACAAATATATACTTTATTCACTGACTATTTTACACTCCCCACAGGTTATGAAATAGAAAACAAACGTAACTGAAACGATAAAGTTTGCTGTTATATACTGCCCGGACTTACCTACTCTGTTTATGAGTTCATGCGTATACGTGTGTTTTCTGATAGTGGAGGAGGGTGGACCGACAGAAAGTATTTTGTTATAGGTTCGAAACAGTGGCCGTCACTAGTGATCGGTACAAAAGTAAAAACAATAAACTCATTCCTAATGATTGTATTTGTGGTGGACAAAGCACTTGGGGTCAGCGGTGACCAGTATATGCTGGTACCTGTATAGTAAGGATTTCCGGTAGTAGACAAAGTATATTCCCGGACGGCAGCACCGTTGCATGAGGCCATTAGATAATCAAAGAAAGGCGGGAAGCGGGATGGTGTGCCACGATGCAAAGGAGACAGACCGGTGTTTCCCTCATTTTCCTCATTGATTTCCGGTTTAGCGACAGTCTCTGATTACCGGTGCCCAGGCAATTTAGCGTCTGACGTTATACATCATTCTACTACAGGGTCACGCAGACAGGACTGAACAATTCCTACATTTTAATACTGTGCGTGACACTACCTGACATCTAGTGATTATCGCCGAACTGATCCAGATTCAGAAAGGAAAACCATTTCATTAAATCATTTTTTTTCAAAATCAAAACGTTCAAAATTGTTGAACTGAATGTTAATAACTACAATTCATTTAAACACACATTCTGTCAGAGAGGAACAGAGTCCTGACGTCATGTTGGTACTGGGATATCTTTTAGGACCACAGACAACTGGACAGCCGGTAAGATGGGTCCGTATCATTATGGTACTTGAATGGCCTGACGTTGTCAAGGCTACTGACATGCTATAATGATGTTAAGGCGGGTCATTTCGAAGGTCATAATGTCGTTTGAAGCTCTACGTCTCGTGAACCGACAAGCATTATGGGGATGAATATTTGGTAATGAACAGGTTTTGTTTAAAGTGCACTCAACACTGAACTACTGCACTGAAATGTCGCCTACACCCACGCATGCATATTTTCGTCGTCATTTCACATACATTTTGTTTTAATCAAATTCAGGAAGAAACCGACGAAAAACCAAAAGATATCATCCGCCAGAGCACTCAGCTGGAGACTCAGGAACCAAATGATGCAAACCAAACTATTTATCACTACTCTGTGCCATAAGTCGAATATTTCTCTTTTCATCTCCGTACAGCACGGAAGCACTGGCAGCAATTTCTCTTCAACTGCCCAGTCTCTCTATGTTTGTGAAATGTTTTTAAAGACAAAATTTCCTGTAGCGAGAACAAAGACTAATGTCAGTCTTAGCCGGGTGGCACGGGGCCACATTTAAGGCAACACCGGCGCAGGGCTGCGTGGCGGAAGGCGCCAGATCAATGGGCACGGCACGAAGAACAATGGAGCGGCCAGCCTGTGAAAACGCTCGCCTGGCCGCTGTGTCCTCTTTCCACCGCGCCGCCATTTTCGCACAAGTGTAAAACAAGGTGCTCTCCCTTTTATCTTGTTTGAAACGTCAACACATTTTTTTTTTCTAAGCAGGCGTCGCTGTGCTTCTTTAGTCTGCCGACATGAAGTAGACAAACAGTGTACATTAGCGAGAACATACACAGCAATCAGCTATACGCACTTTCCTTTGTCTTGAACCTCTGACTATTAAATCAGAATCTGCTACTATAAAACTGTTCTTACACACTTTAGTTTATATAATACACTCTTGAGACAGCACGGGTATAGATGTGTTTGACAACATTTGTTACAACGTTTTAAGAATAAATGGCGCATGTTATGTCCGATGTAAACTGGACAGAAGACAGCTTTATGGCTAGAAGCGGTGCTGTCATGTATATACATACAGCAGCATGCAGTGGTGTCAAAATAACTCGTCACATTTCCAGAACAACCCAGTATTTTCTCCAATACTGACAATCACATGATTTATCAACACAAAATTCATGGCGCTATTTAATGAAAAGTTTTTTGTCTTTTGCCAATCGCTTATTAATAAGGGAAACAACAAGTGTAAGCATTTTTTTAATTTGTAACAATGTAACTGGGACCACCTTGCAATCCCATTCCTCACTAAAAATCACATGCAAAGTCTCTAAAACTCTGAGTCTCCCACAGGTTTTTTCTCCTTTGTAGCCTGCGCTTTTTCAAATCTTTTCATCCATAGGGGTGTCCTGCTGCCTGCTGCCGTCTGTCGAATGCACAAACCGCACAAAACCTACGCCAGCGGGACGAACGTTTCCTCTACAAGGCAAGGAAACAGGGTGGGGTAGGCTATTTGAACAGTAGGTAGTATAATGCCAAAAAATAAAAAAATCAAGAAGCCTGGTCTGTAGAAGATGAGAGCTACATCGATTGTCATGCTACCATGCAGCACATACATGAGTTCGTGAATGTCTAAGACCCTGACATTTCAAAATAATATCCTTGGCACAAGGGAGGAAAACACTTTTCTGCATTTTATTTAAAAATGTTTTACACTTCAATAACTTTACATTTATATCGCTCACAAATACTGAAGCAATAACGAAGTAGACGTAGAAGACATCGACAATAATTACAGGTTAACTGGCAGTAGCAGTCATTTCTCAACAGCAGCACCCGCCCATCATATTTCAGGCGATCTCATTTTCAACATAAACATTTATTGGTATATAAGACTAAACCTTTCATTTCTATCTGACCTTTTCTCATTTAAAAAATTGTAACCTTCATGTCAAACGATGAGTTCTTACCGTTGTGTACTTCACCTTTGTGCGCGCCATCTACAAGGCAAATAAGCAAAGCTAAACCCAAGGCAAACTAGCTGTAAAAATGAAAGTATCGGATACATGACCTATCTAAATAGGAATTCGTTAAGCACGTGTTCATGATTACATCACAGAGTTGTGTTGGATTTATTTATTTTTTTTGTTGTTGTTCAGCAAACTTAATTCCAGCTCACCTCTCTTCTATAATTCACAGAAAACTGTAGACTGGTCTACCTGCACTGTTATTTAACAGCTTAAAATAAAAATAAGAGCGAAAGCAAAATCTGATGTGTGTTGTTTGATCTCCTCCGTCTTTATCATAAGATTTTATAAAGTAATTTCAACCAATATCACACAAGTAAGTAAATTAAAAATGTGTTTATTTAGCTTTGGTACTGAAAGTCTTTGGATGTGATAATCTTATTAAGGAACCCTCGTATTTATGAACAGACAAGTGAAGCTATCACTAGATCCACATTTCGATAACACATCCAACTCACGCCAGACCTATTTACTTTTTACACTATAAACAGATTTGCCTGCTGTACTATCAATCTCTATTATGCTACAGCAAACACTAAGTAAACACATTAATATCTTATCAAACGTTAGCAATGAAAGTTTATCATCCCACAGCACCTTCACAATTGAAACTGCTTATAATATGTGAGAAACACAGAACAGATATTCGTCAGTTGTGATAAGCATTTATCCCAGGAAAAATTACATTCCCAGACAGTTAACTATTAGCTGTGGTGAACGTTTAACACAATAAAGTAGCTATGATGAGAAATTATCTGATTTGCAGATCTCGCTTTCCACCCCATCCTAAAAAAAAAAAAAAAACCGCTCAATGCCCAATTTTTCTGGCTATATCTTTTCAAAAATGAGAGGATAAGACAATAATACAAAAACAAGAAGTCCCAGAACTGTCAGCTGCGACTGTCACGAACTATAAACAATCGTAACCTTATCTCTCTACTTTGTTCTCACTCGCGGCATGTGTCACTGGGTAATAATGTTAAACTTCTTACAAAATCCACCAACACTAAGCAATCCCTGACCATGTGGTAACCTCTAACGCAAAGAAAGAACTCGTTATATATATATCTTCGTGAGAGAGGGAGGGGGCAGAAGTCTTACAATAAATGTTTAACTCTGAAACAAGTTTCTTTCGGCCCATGCAGCGCGAGTACATCAACAAGCAACACGCCGGCGTCACGTGCTAAAGCAACAATCACATAATTAAATAGTAAGATTTGTGTAGTAATAACGGCGTATTCTGCAAACACAAGCTGTATTTTCTCAGAACACACTTCCACCATGCAGATAAAGCGAAAAACCCACGACAATCTATTCTATGTCCAATCAAAGGAAATGGCACGAAAACCAAAGGGAACTGTCAATTCGATATGAAATCCTCTAAAATTACTGGTTTCTATATTCGTTCGACGGAACGTTTCCAATTTAAGCAAAAATCTTTATTACTTTTAACTGCCGTTACCAGCTTAGGTACACGCGTATGATCCCGTAGCTGCATTCTGTGGGACTGTAGAGCCTGACAACACGGCCTGGAATCTTGCTGTCCGTCACACAGCATCCCTGCGGACTTAACGAGCGGCCAGCTACAGCATGCTGCGCTGCCAGCAGCTACAGAAAGCATACTAATGGAGCGTGGCAGACGCACACCAAAGTACGCACCGCGTGCCCCGTGCGCATCATCCCGGCTTCTGTAATCAAGGGATTCCGGACAGAAGTGCTTTACTGGTCACAGCGGACCTCTACTTAAGCTTCACAATCAATACTCTACATTCTCTTGCTTCCGGTAGCTTGTCATGCGTAAAATAGGACATAAACTTATTAAGATCCTCGGTGGTTGGCTCGACATTAACACACTGAGATATTTATAAGCGAGCTCTTTAATTTTCCATCACGAAAAAGATATAGGTACTTGATGCTCTGAACACAGTATCGTTACAGGAAAAGGTCCTACACCACACCGTCTTTTGGAAGCCAGTCCTGCCCTCCCCTCCCCTTCACATCGCCGCCTCCTCTCTTGCTTTTGCGGGTGTCATATCTTGAACAATGAGATTTGCGCTCTATAAACCACCCTCAAAGAAAATGTCAAAGCATGGCGATATCAATGATATTTCATACTCCCCCTACCTATCTAGTGTTTCAGATTTTTTCTGTTTATTGTTTTGTTGTTGTTCTATTTATTGTTTCTCAAGAAATCCACCCAAACTCAAATCTGGGTGAACGAAAAGAGTGAATCTGCTGGGCGTACTGTTAGTTTTATGCTACCAGAACCGCTAATAGTCGATCTCCAATGGGTCGATCACAGAACCACCAGGGAGTAAACATGTCTCGTAGTCCCAAAATATTGACAGGGCACGAAGAAACTATGACAACAATAACAGCGAAAACTTCAATATTTCTTAAAGGCACGCTGGCAAGATTTGCCAAACTAGACAGGACAGTCATTATCAGACAAAAGAAACAAGCAGAAAAATCAGTGCAGCAATCTTCAACAAGCATCTCATCAAAGTCGATTCGGGTGGGGCCTTGTTGCGGAAACTCCTATAGATCTGGGTGGAAGCATGGTAAAACAGGGTGGACGCAGGACGCGCGGGAACGCAGCTTGCTTGAAAACGGAACTGAAATCGATAAACGAGAATGACACGATGATTATGTGAGGAATCGATTGTCCTGAACAAGCTCCGAGATGTGTCTCCAAGTGAGCCAAGTTAGAGGCTTCACCTGCAAACTGTACAGAAGGTACAGAAGGGCGGGGAAGTTGATTCACAGAAGTAATGTTATCATCGTTAGAAGCTTTACCTTTGCATTCGTCATTGTATAATTAATTTTTTCCTAAAAATAACCTTTTCATAGCTGTAACCACCCGCTACTAGGAGAAGCAATGATTAGCAGTTGGTGGTGTAGTGTTTAATACCTGGCCCCGGTGCCAGCAGAAGCTAAGGAGCCACGCCCTAGGCCTTGCGACGCCTTTCTTCGTTGACTTGCTGCCCTTCTCTTCTTACATCTCCCTCCCTGCGCAACTGATGCTTTATATTTGAAGAAATATATCTCATCCTGCCAGCGAAAATGCTAAAAAACAAAACTACGACAGTGACTTATGCAAGGTCTTCACAATCCCCCGTTTTACGACCTTTTACCTAAAGGAAACCACAGCAGGAAGACAATCCAGCGATTGTGATAATGCCTGCAACGCACCTGAAGTAGATGAGGGCAACGGTGATCGCTTGAGAGAAAGGTAAAAACACAAACCCTAATGTTCTACGAACAGTCGGGACGTGACATCCTCAAATATCAGGAAACGCGATAAGAACTCCACGAGTCTTGCGCTGCTCGAACTTACCCAGACGAGGTACTTGAACATGGCAATAAAGGACGGCGGATCGTAAACAACTAGTATATTAAGTCATTACATGCTCATCGACTGACTGAGAGGCTCTCGACAGCAAGACACAATTGTGGCACGCCCAGTGGTTACAGAAAGAACACTTCCTGCTGGGCGAGTTCAGCTATTCATTCTGTACAATACGCCTAAAAACAAAACACATCTCAAAGTACGTCAAAGACTTCCAGCTGCGGAACGGAATCTTTAGATGTTAAGCGCAAATCAAATTAAGAAAAAAAGCAGAAAACCAAAAAAGGTTTTAATTGGCTTAGCCAGGCTAATGTGCAGGCAGTTCACAGGTTTGACAGAAAAACCAAAGGCGATGCAACATCTGGTTACCGGGTTGGGAAAATCCATGGAAGAAGACCACACCCATCAACATCCTCCGCGCGCCAACAGGAAGGCGTCTTCAACGATTTATCAATATACACCGTTGTCTTTTCGTGTCATCAATTCCTCGCCCTTCATCTTGATGTTCTCTTCCTCGCATACGTCATATTTGTCATCTACATACACCAGCTACATCCCAAGATTGCCATTAATGTAGGACATGCAAAAGCCTTCTGGCGGTATTTGTTGGTAAACCAAGGCTGACATTAATGATAACACAAATGTGAAAGTGAATCTTAGCTCAGTAACAATTTCAGCCAAATCTTCAGCACCATGATAATATAATCAAGTTTTTTCATCTTCTCTCCCACGTTTTCTCTCATTCTCTCTGACACTAGTTTAGATATGCCAAATAAGTGAGCTCCCAAAGTGCGTACACCACTTTAATTCGTAATGTAAAAAAAAAAAAAAAATTCAATATCAACATACAAGAACTAGTTCAATTATTTGATGTTATTTTCACATGTATTAACAAAGGGGAAAATATCCGTAAACAGCAAGAACAGTTAGTTTTCGTGCATGCTTAAATTACTCTATAATCCAAGTTGCTCAAATAGCACGTCTGTGTTAAGAGTTCTGCAGCTACTTGCCGCGTTTCCCAACATGACTAAATCAGTCAGAGTTCCATATCACATAAAAAAAATTGTTCAAGGGCGTCTGAAAACGTAATAGATCGGGCATCGAGGGTGTGAAAAAATGCAAGAGTTGAGGTCAGAGGTAACAGTAAAGGTTCACTCAAAAGGTTCAAGAAGAAAGGGGAGTCTACAACTCCTGCAATAATTTTAACCAAGGATCTGTAAAAACTTAGGTCTGATTGAGACCTAACTTATACCAACTTATACCATCATTACCACTGAGGATCACTGCGACAACAATGGCAATGAAGCTCTGAGCAAGCGTTAGAAGCTCGAATTCTTTCCCCACACACGCGTGCACATGCACACCACGCAAGCATCCTTTTGTGTTGGGTCAGACTGAACTTGATACACACCAAATTTAGTATATTCAGATCCATGTTTGTCACTTATTACACTTGTATAAAATACATTTTAAACTCTGTTAAATATAATTTACATTTGGATACATCGGGTAATACACTATGTCCCAAGGTAAACGGCTACCCATGTGAACAAATAGCCATTGAAAGCGAATGTTTGTAGACGTGGGTGAGACTGCAGTGCAAGTTCAAATTGTATTGACACAGCGTCGTTATCCAACTAATGGGAAGTGTCGTGTGTGAGCAGAGATAGCGCTCAAGTCAGGGATGGGATGTGCGCGGCACGTTCTCAGTGTCTGCTACAATTTGCAAACCATTTATCCTTACATTTTACAGTGCCCACCCTCCTCTTGCAGTTTCAGTCTCAACAAAAACAATCACCTGCACATAAGAATGGCCTCTGCTCATGTGGTTGCCCTCTTTGAAGATGTAGATCATGTCCTTACATGTTATTGTTAGTCACATAACCTAACCTACCTATAAGAGGCAACACTCAATCCCACCCGTGCTCGTATTTATGGACCTGTGAATAATTTATCCGTGAGTAAATTGCCATAGTCAGGTAGGGAACTGGTTGGTCAAGCCGATTCGCAGACTTACTCACGATTCATGAGTCAACCAAGTAGATGATCACTATATTACGCCGAGCCAGCTGTTAGACTATATCACGGCAAGGCAGTCATGACATCATTGTGTTTCAAACTTCCCTAATTTGGCATCATTAACTACTTTAATCCCATTCTATCGCCGACCACTCAGTAGTCGAAGATTCATATACCGTACCATAAAAATTCAACGTTTCAATAAGGCTGCTTGTTAATAAAATAAAATGGACTAGATTATCAGAGAACAAATCAGCGATAAAACAGAAAAAAATTGTTAAAAGTTTAATTCGATCAAATCTTTGTCGCAATCCTCTCTTTCTCACAACGTGTGGAGAAAACATATCAACTGAAACTGGATTACAATCTTTATGTACAGACGGATGGACTAGTTTGAACTACCAGACTACTAGTTAGGGAACTAGTGTCGCTGCTCAAGGCAGCAAGTGAAAACCAAGGGCGATAGTGGTTACGAAGTTAGTGTCCCCGCTTAAGGCAAATCAAAAAGTAAGAGTTTTCTCACCGTGGTTATGAAGTGTTGTCCTGGTCCACGGATACTACTTTATGTTACTGTACTCCAGACCCACGGATATTACTCTGTTACTTTAGGCCAGGGCATATTCGCCAAAGTATAATAACTATTGCCCCAGGGATAACGCAGCATCTTTGGGAGTTTGGCCACTGCTTTGTAACTATGGAGAAAATAAGCTTGCCCTTAATTTACTCATGTTGACCCGCGGCTACGACTTTTCCTCGCGTCATAACTACACCTCTAGTTGTCGTTCCACCCAGTCGCTGCGTGTGACACCGGCTTTAGATGCCTAATGGCCAGCGAACACCTGTCACTCCAGAGGACTAGCTATCATTGATCCTTTATTGTGTACTAGCTTAAATTATCTCTCATTTACTCATCCTCCAGGATATTTCTCTCTTCTCTCCTTAGAAAAAAACAATTTCCTCACACCACTGTAGCGGCATTCGTAAGCCTACCAGCTTTAGCAAGGCGCTGGACCAACAATATGCAGCTTACTTATTCTTATCAAAGCAGAAGAGAGTCGCAGCAAGGCTTTTGGGACTCGATACGAATCTTTACATTGGAATCAAGCTACTGGACTTGACGGAATCGATGACTAGCAGGTCCCGTGTGCTGTAACATATGCAGCACTTGTGAGCATCTTAACACACCCTTACCAAACCCTTGCTCTACCCTAAGCTCTGATATTAAAAAAAGTAAGGGCGTTCCACTTGTCATTTTATTTTCGCAGTTATGTCACTTTTTAAGCTTGTGAGTGGCGTCTACAGATTGTCAGGTTGCAGAGATATACTGAGAAGGTCTACACAAATCTCTATGTTCTATTGACTTTTCGGAGAAGACCAAAGTTGATTTTTAAAAATTTTCACAAGCACTAGTTCGAAATTTTAAACATTAAGGATGGCTATTAAAAATGCAAAAATCATTATGAAATAGAACAACACAAGAAAATGCGCTCGGCTCAGTTCCCGTACTCAAGACATGCAGTTTTCAACAGCTCTTTATAGGACTGCTGGTGCGACGAATTCCGTTTGAAACGCATTTTTGTTGTTTATTTTTAAGGTTTGAAGACGCCGTCATTTAGCCAGTTTCTTTTCACTTGGCAACTATTCATGATTCCTTTTACTAGTCTAATGTTAGCTCCTCAAAGGACTTAAAATCGAGAAAGAAAGAAGTGTATGGCTGAAACTGGAGAGGGTCACATTCAGGCAACAGGTAAAACGAGCATCAATCACGTGCCTCCGGACACACAAAGAAAGAAAGAGGGAGAGAGAGACCTCACTTGCGCTCGCACATTAAAAGACGGGATCCTAATTTTCATCTAGTGTCCGCTATGGTGCTATCTGATGCGATATGCGCTGACCACCGACTGTCCCAGACCTCCCATGGTCACTTTTCACGAAGAGTACTACACAATGGTATTGCTTTATAATTCACTTTGATAAGCTTCAGCTTCTCGTCAACGGCTGCGAAAGCGCATCTCCTCAAGTGTTACTGGCATGAGAGGGTTGATGATGCTCAATATTCCATGCTGCGAGGAAATCAGCTGATCCTCTGTAAGACTGAACAGCTTTGGAGAGTGCCATGTGTCCAAATTAGCCGAGGTTTCCGTGACTGGCGATCCCGTTCTCTTCGCTTGCTGTCTACGTCAGGACTGTGATCAACAGCCACTCGACGTTTTCGTCTATTGATAGAGAGGACGATGATCTAGCCAAAATAAGATGGCCGTCGTCTAAGTCTGACGGATGGCCTGGCTCAGCGGACATTTAAGTTGATGAATGAAACTTCACCCTATTACGCTCCCACTCATCTGGAAGGATATTTAGATGAAAAAAATATTACCCTGGTCTAGAACTTGACGCAAACAGAACGCAAATAATGCGTTAAAAATACTCTTAACCTATAGGTATTTATAAATACGATGGTGCGTTTAGAATGAGTTTCCTCAAGGGTAGGTGGTCAAACAACTTACTTATGAAGTCTGTGACATGGCGGACTATAGAAACTTTCAACAATTTGCAATAGTCCACTCGGTTGTGATGCTTCTCGAGACTCGGCAGCTAAGCTTGTTGCTGTAACAATATGGTCAAAACTCGTAGAAACAATAAGGGAAATAAGGAAATCAGTTACCATGCGCAAGGCAGCAGTTTGTTTCTAGCCAAAAGCGAACCTTTTCTTCCCCTTGTCTGTAAACTGTAATTAAGGTAACTAGTGAAGAGAATCAAATGATAGCACAGAAGTTCCTAGGAGCCACAGTGATGTTAACACCTAAGAAGCCCTGGTTAAGCAGTGAAAAGTGAGCAGCTGCTTCTCGCTCGGTTCACAGCTGGTGCCAGCTGATATCATGTGTCACTATCGACGTATTGGTCCCAAATAAATTCAGATGCATCGTCAACACCGCTTGCGATTGTGTCAAGGCAAGGTCTCACGGTTAATGCAGGTGATAATACTCCACTGTCAGCACTACAATACCTTTGCACCAGAATGCTGCACACTTTTGATGAAATGTCTAAAATATCATGGTAAGGAAATCTGTTGCAAAAAACCGAAGCACAGAAATGCTCAGAAAATTTCAAATAAAAGCAGAAAGTATGAACAAAGGCGTCAAATGGTCCTGTAATAGTAAGCAACCGCTATGAGCAATGTAAAAATATTTCATTACCTCCTTCATCCTGCGATCACCTGCCCACAATATTTGTGCGAGGACTAAGATTATTATATTGTAACAAGACACTAAATGACTTTGTAATGGTGAGGAGATATGCCTTTCAAAGTTTTTTTTCCATTATGCCGTATCCTCCTCCCTTCAAGAAAGTGTTCTATAAAAGAAAATGTTCCACTCTAAAGATTTTTTGGTGAAGAGACTAATTTTATTAAACATAAATGTAGCTGGTAGTGTTGGTATGTAAATATGTGTTCATAATATATAAGGTAGTGGTGATGCACCGGCGTTAGAGAGCTAAGGAGGGTGGAAGATATGAGATATATCTACTATACGTGGCCAACAGTCTTTTAGCATGTAATAGATACAAACAATGCCTTGTAGAACACACATTTCACTTTTCCTCAACAAGGAATAAATTAAGAGTGCAGATCATGTTCTTACATCTGTCTCTATGCCATGCTGTATCCGCTGAACGCAGGAGATACTCAAGATGGAAAAGCCAATACCCTCGTTTCAGCTTAGAAAGCCAGACGGACTGTATTAGACCACGAAGTGAAAAGGAACTTACTGGACATGAACTGATTCTGATCCTCAGAAAGTAAGAAAGGTGAGGTCTGCGTGCACAGGATGGGGCAAAAGTGGACTCAGTGCAGCCGCAGATCCTGCTTAACAAGTGGACACAAGTGATTCTATCGCTTATCGGAGCCATCGCTAGCCTTCCTACTTGCCTGAGATGGTCGCGCAGACATTAATACCAGAAACAAAGGCACTCTCTTTTTGTGAAACCTACTCATCCAGTAAGGACGGCTGGATATGCTGTTGGCAAGTAATTACTACCAGTGATGATGTGTAAGCACATTAGGCTAGACCACTCTTCATGCTTGGCTGCTTATCATTCAACCCGACCACTGCCACCAGAGAACGGTGTCCTCCCCTCTCAGTAGCGTCGCATCTTACTGAAAGAAATCGTTGGCGTGAAGGCTGATTGGTTTACAGCAATAGCTTAGCCTTGCACACTATAATGTTTAATCTGGCTAAGATGCCACATGTTTTCGTTCGGGTACTAATTCAACACCTGGCATCAACTGAAGAAAGAACTCTGAGCCACACGGGTACTGAACTGGTTAGTGTGCGCTCCTCCCGCACTCGACACACTCTCGGCTCTCAGTTCTCCCCCCCCCCTCCTCCCACTTATTACTCACAGATAACGCTAAAACATGCGACGTCATATGACAGATACCGTGGATACGATTATTTAAAACATGATTCCAATGTTGATGGCCTTCAAAAGACTGCAAAGATTAATTTATAAGGAGGGGAGAGACCTAAGTTTCGTGTTGAAGTTTGGCAAAACTTTAAGGACATTGGAAACATTATTCTTTTCATCTCGTACTGGAATATAACGACTTTACTTTTAGAGCCCTCCACTTTCCTTTTTTGCATGGACTTTTTTCGAAATTTTCTGAAAGCAGAAAATAAGCCTGAATGAATGAACAGTTAGGATGAATCTCGCTTGGATCGCAAAAACTTTTCCCATCAAAAGCAATCTCCCTGTGTCTGGACATAACACATTTTCACTTACAAGTACATTTTCTCAAAAGTGCTTCTGCTCTGTTTAAACAATCAATCTCACAATTATACTCGTTCCCAAGACATTACAAAACTAAAACAAAAACAATAATTCTTGTGCATAAAGCGGACTGATGTGACTTCATTGTTGTTGCGTTCGAAAGGGAGAAGCACTTCCATCTAAAGGTGATTTCGCACTGTTGCGGGGGTTGGGGAAATCTGGGGAATATGTGGGAGGAGGATATTGATACGGTTAAGGAAGCAGACTTCAGAAGACGATACAAATGTAAGGCATCCTTCTGTTTTGGACACAAATGCGTGGCAAGCTAAAACAGCAATAATAATATTAAGAGGAAGAAGCACTTATACAGAATATTTCCCCGCTTGGCAGAGTTCAGTGTGCTTGAGCAAGCGACAGCAACAAAGGAAAGAGGAAAGGGAATGGAAAGACAATGAAAGAGAATAAGATCAGCTACTTAAGTACATGCCAAACACCAATGCTGGTCACTACATACAGCGAGAGAGTTAGCGAAGGAAAACAAGCAGCGCCCAAATGTGTCCCGTATGACGTCAGGCACATACCGGACGTCCACAGGGGCAGACCGGTGTGACTGACTTGGCTGGTAGGGCGTCTGGTATTCTGGGGCCAGACCACGATGGCAACGATTATAGTCATGGCGAGACCCAACAGGCAACCATTCCTATGCATGAAGGAGTGGTGCAGTATGGTTGGCGAAGAAAGAAGACAAAACCTATAAGGTCACAAATGGCAGGATTGGTATAATTTACATACGGTTTCTATTATCCCACTTGAACATGGAAACCTATTACTGACGCCTGGGTTTGTGATCTATTTTTGCGCATTGTGATGGCTGAAAGCTTCTCACTTGAGAATGATGGGAAAGGGGGATGGAAGGATGGCTATTTATGCAGATTTGCGGAAGACTATCTTGACTTGAGCTCACCGCAGTCAGTTAAAAACCAACTGTTTCACTGTCGTAGACTTTCAACCATGCACGTCTTTGCTAAATTATCACTCGTTGTGGCAATTTCTCTCTCTCTCTCTTTCTGCGTTGACAATAAAAACAGTCACAGCACTAACAAGTATAAACGAAGGTCAAGACAGCAGTTTCTAAAAATACAGAGGGAAAATGAAACCAGAAACAGATATTCAACTCAACAGCAACTCACCTTCTTGTCATTGAGGCTTAGGCAGTGAAGGTATAACCAGATCAGAGACGGAACGAACTCCAGAGCAAACTTGCGGAGGTTGTTCTCCTTCGAACGATAAAACTCAAAAAGCTGATGACACACTGGATCGAGGTCCTGAAAGAGTAAAAATGCCATTAGTCAGGAGAAGGCATAAGGCAAGCAAGAAATGATACTAATCTTTAGAGAATCTCATACTGACCAGAAAGCCGGGTTAGACGGGCAGCCAAGGAGCCTTTTAACCGCACTTTTGACCTAGCAGTTGATAATGTCTCCATCTTTCACTTTTTGGCTAAACGACATGTCTCAGTTGAAGATTAAATATTTGGCTTATATAATCAAGCTATATAACGAAGCTATGTAATCAGACGAAGTTCGATACTTTACACGACGTGTCTGTGGTCACGAGATGCTTCCAAAATAATGATTAATTCAACTACAAAAATGACAATCTGCTTACCATTGCAGCTGCTTAAGTCATCCTAAATAATGTCTTTTTTTTTAAATAAAAAAAACCCTAAACAACTCAGTATTCCCGGCTTGCAACATGGCAGTGACGCGACAGACAAAGTACTCAACAAATGAGAAGAAATCTCCTTAGTGGGTTATTAAAGTAGAAAAGAACAGCCACGGCTTAAAAAAAAAATTCAAATGGAGTGAACTGCTTAATTACCAAAAGCTGAAACAACAGCTCAAAGCTCAGCAACAACAAACAGTTTCAGCCTTTTAAGACAAATGAACAAAGCCTATCTGTCGGCTCTCACGTGCAATGCTCCAATATTTCGGTAGTTGTGTGTTTGGGATTAACTAACACCAGTCTGGTTCCAGTCATCATTGCCGCACTAAGCAACCCTTATCAGCAGCTTGTGCGGTTCTGCGCTGTTGTGGAATTCATTCGCTATAAACTCATATTAAAAATGTACCTACAAAGCACAGATTACACCATCTTGTGACTGTGCATATCTGAAAAGTCCAAAAGCTGTCAATTCGTAGTGAGACAATCAAATTGTCCACGTCGACATACATAATGTTCTGTATACTATTAAAGAAATGAAACGTGCAAAATTATTATCGTTAGCAGCCTCTTATACTTTGCTGCAACAGAAATTCAAGTTCTACCTGGTAGCCGACTTGAAATACAAAGTAACCTGATACAAAGAATAAATTTCATTTAAGACTAGTATAGTTCATTTATTAATGACATCATGTGTCTGCTGCAACATTTCAATGCGAAATTTACAGGAAGGTATCATAAGGTGACCACCAGATCAGTAACCAATACTACTGGAGAGCGAAGTGGCAGAAAAATCATTTCATTACAAGAGAATTATGAAATATCTATTGCCTAGCCAGAAAATGAAAATACTGCTTTTTTCGCCAGACCATATTTGTTGTGTCTCGTATCGCTGTAGAATAATTTCATTCTGGACAACTATCACACAGTCTTTTTCCATATAACAGTATTAGTCAAGAAAAAAATCCTTTGGACTCTATAAATCAAAAAAATCTGAGCAAGCATCAGAAAGATAATTTTTAAATAACTTCTCTGGCTTCCTTTTTCTTTCGTATGGGGTTTATATTTCTCCAAAATAAGATACAAAGTACACACATCGTTCCACCAGTCGATGTTTATGAAGACAGTTTATGTTCATAAATAACAAATCAACAGAAAAGATACTTTGATAGTTATAAACATTAATAAGTATAAATATATATCAATAGCCACCGGTATGAATATAAACGAAAGAATTCTCCACAATCACTATAATGCGATAAGGGCGAAAATAAAGATTTTATTAATGACCAATCACTTACAGGATCGAAATTTATCACGAACAGCAAAGAAGCTGCCATTAAAAGCACTCTCGACAGCTATTAGGAACTATATTAGTCCATTAATTCATCATTTTTAATTCTTCAAAAATTTCCGGAACTTTTACTGTCTATTGGAACTGCAATCGCTTACAGCAGATCGTCGACTAATCCGAGAAAGTGGCTTGTGATAGTCAAACTGTGTCTAAGTATGAATGATTACGTGCTGAAAATACTTCGCTATTGCAGTCCTGGACAAACCACGTAGCTCTCAGTTTAAAAGACTGGTTTCCTTAAAACTATATGGATAACCATCACTTCTGAGAGGGAGAAATTGTTTAATCATCAAGGAATCAGTGTAAAACTCTTCCCTAGAATCAGTGTGCACAGATGGGGCTCACATCACTCGTGCTCCACGTTTCGTGTTTCAGGGGATTAAAAAAAAAAAAAAAACCGCATAGCTTGAACTTCGTTTTAAGTTCATTCTCTTACGTAGACCTTGGATGCAAGTTTCCTCAGTGCCGTGCTACAGACTTGAGACTAGGAGAACATTCTTTCGGAGGACATTCTATGCCGATTGACTACAAGACCAACAGTTCACTAGTTAATAGTTAAAGCTGCCACAGTGTAACTCGTTTCAGTTCTCAAAAGGTTAACATCTTTCCCGTTCGTTCTTATGGCATTGAGAGATCAAATAACCATCACAGTCAACGCCAGGAGACCAAACGGTTTCGAGTTCGGGACTTTGCGTCTAAGTGACAGCCGGTCACATGACGATTTGGCTAGCACGTTGGATGTGAAGTTCGTTTATCTAGTAGTATAAGGAAGGGAATTACGATCATACGACCAAAGCTGTGGTTGCAGACAGAAAACTGAATCTTTTTGGTTAGAAATACGTAAGTTTTCTTAGCAAACCTTGCTAAAGATCACTGCTACGAGGGGCCTCTTCGTGGTTCAAGAATGAGAGAAGCTCTTGAAACTAACGTTATTGCTGCCTTGTAATTCTGTTGCCTCCTTTAGATGTTTACAGTTCATTCCTCGTGGGTTTTTTTTTCCACATATTAAAAGGCAATGGAGTAATGAAAGATTTGGCAATCTTCTCTTCAATCCTCTCCTGACAGGGGCGATGACAACTTTGGCCGAGAATGGTTCAATTACTAAGACATCGTCTCTGTAAGAGCAAACTGAACAGAAGACTAAATGACAATGTTTAAAAGAAAACTCTACCTACTCCCCTTCCCGGTTTAAATCTATCATTATGTGTATGTCCTACATGACAAGACCCAGCGTTTACACTCTGACAAGCCCCTCATCGTTTAAAGTCATGAAAGAGGTGTTCATTCAAGACTGCGACAGAGATAGACCGATTCCTCTCCCTCCCCAAAAAATAAAAATCGATCATGTCTACGATCTTAAACAGTTTACAAAAGGATTATACGCAAGTCGTTTTGCAAGACCTGAGAAAGTTTGTTTTTAAAATGTCGACCTGCTAATAACTATATCTTCGTTATTTGTGATACACAATACTGGCGACTGCAAAAACATCAAATATAGTATAAAACCAGTCTGCATATTAAACAGCTACCGGTTGCTTTAACCATTTACTAATTCGACAGCAGCCCTGAGTTGATTTGGCCAACCGAGTACAGAAGTTACTATCCAAGTGTAACGACACATTCGTTGCTCGTTGTATGTATACAAAAGGAAACGAAATTTTTTCTATACAAATATACGTAGATCAGCCGCCATTGTCATCAAATGAAAAGTAGACGCTGTCAGATGTGGCGCATGGCCACCTAAGCCTAAGCCGAAAATGAAAACCATTCCTTGTTTAGGCAATGGCAGAGCAATCGGCAGGGCACAGCCGTACGGCTCATAATCACACTTTTATTTCAATAAAAGCTGAAAGCGTTAAAAATGTAAAGATGTTAAAATATGTACATTTGTACTGACTAGGATCCTCTCTCCCTCTCACGCATACATACACCCCTACCCATACACTCATACACACACAATGATTGCAAGATCGACCAAAGAGGAGAAAAGACAATATATTAAATTTTGTAGGCCAAATTATTACATAGAAGATTTGGTCGAATCGACTTAGGTTTATGGTCGTGGTCGACTTCACAATTGGGCTGTGGTTGAATCGACTCGTAGCATGATCGAATCAACTGATGGTCGAATATACTGGCCCTCTGTTAAACAACTGCATAACGCTTTATGCCGCCGAGTTGCAGGCTACTGCACAACCTAATCGTTAGCATCAGATGATAATGACAATCACACACACAGTGCTTTTCCACGCTCGGCCATCCAGCTCTCTGTGTCGCGCGCACCTCTAACTGCATATCATCCTGACCAGAGGCTGAATCCTCCAGTCCCTCCCTGTCAGCATCTCGTGATGACCACCGTGCACAGACTGTAAGCACGCCGCCACAATGCGATCATACAACAGCAGGTCAAAGCCTTCCAGCCCTACTAATTCCTAAGCGGATTGGCATACAACTGCCTTATCAGCCGCAAACGGAGGCACGGCTCTTAACCATGTAGTGTCCTGCTCAAGGACATGTGTTCTAACATACAAGTGTGTTTATTTAGTTGGCTTACTCATTTCAAGCATTCAAGCTTCAAACATACTGTTCCTTTACTTGCAATATCTTTAAATCCTGTGACATGTAAGTGGTTTCATCTATATAGTGAAAGACAGTGAAGTATCCAATACCTAAGTAATACTAAACAGCTCGTTGCACGTCCTCAACACAAAGCACTTATGGCAGATTATGACAATTGTTATAAACTATTATGCTACATATTTGACATTTAAGCAAAATCTGAATAAGCCTTAATAATTTTAAGTAAACCTTATTGGTAAAACCTAGTTTTTCTGCTTCAAACTTACTAGTAAATTTACCATTCTACAAGCCAGCAGCTTCATATCTGATCAATTATGAGGTTTATTAAAAAAAGACCTGCCACAATTAACCGACAACTTGAATAGTCTGTTGATGAGGCTGATTTAAAGACACTGAAAATTTGTGTCACTTATTACTGTGACAAGTGAGTGACAGTTCATATGATGCATTATTGTCTGCTTGTTGTCAAGACCTGGTTCACATTGCTCGTTATCTCCCAGACCACAGCATGCTGTCATACTGCTGACAATTTATTAAGTACATTTCACACAGGCACTCAAGTCCATGGGTCAAAGCGCCTTAGGCACAGGATCGTTGTGAATAAATTTCAGCCACTTCTGGGCCTCAATTGAAGGCAAAGGATCAGAAACTACAAAGGCAAGTAAGAAGCTTGTCCCTGCAGCTATCTCACCATCTCCAGTGACTACCCAAACACTGTCAGAGACTGGACAGCAAAGAAGCACTCTCCTGCACTCCTAGACTTTCACTGCAGTGAAAAAGAGACGCCAAGTCTTCCCTCCCGCCCCTCTCCTCTCAAAAAAAAAAAAGTCATGGGGGTGGGGGGTATGTTCAAATGACAGCTCCAATGTTTACACTCTGATTTCTTAATGCTAATGGAACATTAGTTCTAGTGCCTCCTGAAGTGGCACACCATCCTTTCATCACCAGCTTAGAAATGCAAACTGATGTATAAAACATGAACATGCTAGTAGGAGATGAAGACTCTTATGAGATTATGCTGGCCAGTCTCCTCTTTCTCTTGTGCAGCATAACAGCAATTAGTGGTAAAAGAAAGTGTAGCAGCTGTTGTGCCTCATTCTACTTATGCTCTTTATTCAACTAATAAATCTCTCCTAGCTGCATGAATGAGTGATGCACTTGAATCACTACATCTGTGGCCTTGTTGAAGAACAGTTTGAAATTTAGTAATCAGAAAGAGTTAGATTTGTATACAACACATTTCTTACTATTCTTTATCACTGAATTACTTTAAATGCACTTGTCAGTAAAAATTTGAGGGCATAATTAAAAGTGCACAGCAATGAGATTACAGTAGCCTACATTGTTATTAAATGATGTGAAAAATTGATCATGACTCATGCTGTAAATTATAACTAATTATGCCAACTAAAGAAAAGAAGTATGTAACCAAATTTAAATGTTTTAATTTAAAGTTTTGTTTTAGAACTGTCAACATCTCTGCAGTAACCAAAACAAATGTTTCCCCAAAACCAATAAAGCAGAAACAGCATACACACTACATGCCTTCAGCAACAGCCTGTATGTCATCATGCTGTGCGAAAGCAAATCCATTTGCCAGTTGAGTCTCAACTATGTAACACAAGAGAAATAACTCTGGCTAAAAAGAACTGAGTTATGTCATGCAGCCACAGTTCTGCAGAAAGTGTCATAAGCATTATTTTCAAACTGCTTGCATGATGAATGAATTGTGTTTTGTTTACCTGAATAGTAACAAGATGATGACTAGCTGATATTTGTGTGAAAACATAACATACAAGTGTTGAATGAATAAATGTTGACACCAGTAATTGATTTAATAGAGATAACCTTCAAGAAAACAGAAATTGAAAAAAAAAGAATCTCTCCATGTATCTGCAAAGTATAAAGGTCAGGGCAACTGGATGAAATTGCACTTGTTTTGGTGTCACAGCACTGTCCTTACATGTGTATGTATCATATGTGTATGTACATATTTATCATTGTTGCTGTTGTTTCAAAACAACCTTGCAATACTGCAACTCTTCTGCAGGACCATGTGAATTTGCTGATGTTTGTACTTCACCTGTGGTTGAAATGATGTACATTTTAACTCCCAGAGCACCTTTAAGATAGCATACCATGGGTGTAATGATTACAAGATGTGAACTTTTGTTAATCAAAAGGCTGGCCAAGATGTGCAGCAATAAAGTGCTTGTGACCAAGACTAAAGTACTGTGGGTTAAGTTCTTGCATCAGACAAACCAGGATAAGACATGATAGGGACTTACTGCCACTCACAAAGTGACATGATGACAGAGATGCTCCTCATGCTATTGCCTTTGGTTGCTGAATCAACAGAACACCACTGACCAATATCAGATTACAGCTATAAGTAATGTCTACAAAACTTTTATTTGTAAACAAACTCAATCGTACTTAAACACTTCAGTAACTGATTCTCTAGCCAGAAATCACAACCAAAAAAGAATTATCAATGTTAAGAGCCTTAAGACATATAATTCATCAATTATGTATATGAGGAACCACCTTCATATGAAAATTATGTGAGTTCTCAATAAGCTACGAAACGATGTTTTTTTCCAGGGTTCACAAATTTTATGAATAGCTTAGTGTTCAATAGGGCTTAGCTCTGGTGTAATTCAATTCTAATTAGGCCAACAGTGATTAGACAAGTTTTTAAGGTTGCTGCAATAGAGTTTGCAGCATAATGAACACTTATACATTGATATGAGAATCCACTAATATTAAAGCTGTAGACATGAATCAATTTGAGATGTGAGACTGTTTTTACGTATCAGTTAATATTTACTCCAAGTCTGTATTATCAGCATTTAACTTTTTTTCTGTGGGGTAGGAGTGGTGCTTGTACATGATCTTTCTGTGCAGGGAGCATCTGCCAAATACACAAACCTAATACAGCACTACATTTATATTACATATTATTTTATATATATTAAAACTTTTAAACAATATACACATCACTGTCACAAAACTGATTCTAGCATTCTGGTGGGATGAGGTCTGAATAATGAGCACAGAAAACCTGCTTCAAAGAATTGTTGTTGTTGTTGTGCATGTTGTTGTTGTTGTTGGTCACTCAAAAAAAAAAACCATACTGTTCATTACATCGTGAGTCAACAAAACTGTTTTAATAACTACTGTTTTAACAGAATAAACTAAAAAAATCATAAGCACTCATCACATAATCAAATTTGTCCACCTCAGTTTACAGTCACCATATCCTGATGCATGCTCAAATACGAACTTCACAATTATTTGCTATTAGACTTGCCTCAACAGATGTCTTGCTTTCAAACAGGACATATAAAGCATCAATTAGTGGCTTGTTTTCTTTCAATGTGCATGAAAATGTGTTGATCTCTTCATCCATCAAGCTCTGAAAAGCAAAATAAGATAATATTACAAATCCTTTCATATCTGATAAATGTATAGGTCAACAGAATGATAAGTGATGAACATTAACAACACATATACTTTAAAAATAACTTTTTAAAATGGGGTTTCCAATCTTCTGCAAAATTTATAATGAGAATCACTGTAGCGTAACTATCAATATTTTTCTCAATTACTCCATACAAACTTTTATTACATATGTACATATTTATATTAACTCTCTGCATAATGATAGACATACAACGGAGCCAGAAAAGATACTCCTCCTGTAAGAAGTTATCTTGGTCTCTTGCTCTCCTTCCTAGCAGGGGTCTACATGAGTTTCAACTGGAGGTATATTGCAGAATATGCTGCATCAAACCAATTAGTGTGCATGCCTTCTGGTATAAATCTTGTTGCTATAGCCACTAGGCTGTCTGCTCTCGTGAGTCACAAGTAATGGCAAGAAGTTATCTAAGTCTAAGTGTTTTTGTGTGCATATATAAGTATATAACAGTATCTCTATGCAATGACATCAGTATGTCACAGCAACAATGATGAAACAATAATGTGATATAAAATTTTACCAAATTTACCTTATATTCAGTCAGCCACTCTTTAATTACTCTTGGCAGCATTTTCATGGGTAACTAGACTTTTCATAACAAGATGATTGCCAAATCTGGAAGGACCAAAATCAATAATTCAACAGAAAAATATAATTTCTACAAAAGAAATAAATCATAAATGCTCTATAATATAGTGAACATTTCCCAATCAAAATTACAAAAGTGACACATTCTTCTTGTAAAGTAATAATATATGCTCATAATATTTATGTGTGTTTGAAAGAGAAGAACAGAATTGTGAGTTTTTACCTATATATAGGTACTAGCATTACTTACACATATTTACTGGCATTAGCACATAAATTTTTAAAATTTTATTTTATTATAGTTTTCTTTACATGCATGCACACATATCTTGAGAAATAAATAGAAATGTACCTATTTCACTTTGTTTAAGACCCATTTCAGATGGCTGGTTATTGTCTTTAATATCGACTGGATTTCTCCAATGTCCCATAACTGTCACCATTATAAAGATGTGGACATTGTCAACATGTAAGTACCAGGGCACCATCTCTGGCAGAATACTTTGCTGGGATAAGACTATCACGAAAAAGACTCAAAAGTGCTTCTTCCTTCTCCAGAAGCTAGTCTTTCTCAGTCTCTCAGAGAATTTTTTCAACTACTCCAAAAATCTTATATAGGGAGCATGCTATCCTTCATGTTCATTTGTTATTATAACAGTTTACCAGTCAAAGACAAGAACTGTTTGAATCATGTTGTATACACCTGCTCTAAAGTTATTGGGACAGTCCAGAATTACCTTAATACTATAGGTAGCAGACCAACATTTTCAAAACTATGTGGAATTCTATGTGATAATAGGTATGTCCAACTGGGAGAGCTCTGTCAGCGTCAGTTAGGCGTACATGTAGGACGAACAGATTAAGGCTGTTCTTTGTTGTTTCAACCATATCACTTCTGAATGCTACCATAAGTGAATGATTTGTTATCATATGGGGGTCAAATATTGAAATTCTCATTTGAAAAAACTCTATGACACTTTACTGGTGCATGGATAACATCTGCTCCCAGTTCTGTCATTAGCAGTGTTGTTAGAGTATATCTCAGTTCCAGATATGACCTCCTAGATCCAGACTTTCAGTGAACATGATTTTTTTTTAATATGGTTGTATCTTATGAATAGAATGGGGCATTTCCAGCTTTAGGTATGTAGCATCTTGTGTTATTGTAATGAACTAAGCCAGTCCTTTAAAAAGGAAATTACACACTAAGGTAAGTCACGAGTAGTAAACATTTAGTTAACAGCTTGAGCTGCCATGTATGGTTCAATGAAGAGATTGAAATCCAAACATAACAAAGGCCTGCAGTTACACCTAGAGCAGGGGTGGGCAATTAATTTTTCCAAGGGGCCGAATGAGAAATTGGGACGGTTTTAGAGGGCCGGACTAATATAGTTAACTCGGTTTTACCCAATACTGTATATATAGTATATATACTGGCGGGCGGGCCAGCGGGCGGGCCGGTTGGAGACAGGAGGCGGGCCGGGGTCGGATCCGGCCCGCGGGCCGGCCTTTGCCCAGGTCTGACCTAGAGTGAAACCTGCAATGTGAGATCACCCTTCATTCCGTTAAAAACTCTCCCTATGTAACAGGTGTTCTTCCTTCAGAGGTTCCCACATTTTCAAAGCCATGAACAGTATATATTCTTTCAAAATAAGAAATAAGTTATGAGAGAATGATAAGATAAGATAAGATAAGACTTTATTTGTCCCAGAGGGCAATTCTGTTGCAGCTCGATTAAAATTAAAATTCATACACAATTGCATGCAATTAATGCATGCATGTAAAAGCACCTTCATAACAAATCAAATGTAAAAGATACACCAACATGTCTTTACAAAAATATAAGTCACTACAGTTAGGAACAAGTGGTATTGTGCATCCACTAACTGGCAGGTTCTTAAATCTTGCTATATAGAACCAGTCCTATGCTATAACAATTTCATGGTTTACATTTTTTAAAAATTTCAAGTCTTTTTGTTGTTTTTTTTTTTAAGTCAGCAGTGACATCATTTTCCATCACTTTTATGGAATGGTATTTGGACTTGGTCACGAAACTGATTGTGACAAAGGAAACATCTTTTTTCCTTAAAATATCTATCCATTTCTATGTTTATTTAGCAAGTGTTCACTGATCAAAGGCGGTTTTGTGTTAAAGACTAGAAGTGTCTAGAACTAGAAGTTGGACTAGAAGTGCCCACACATAGGAGATGTCTGCTGGTCAGATGGACCACATGGCAGGTTTCACTCTTCTACTGGGTGTAGCTTTGACAAAATAAGTATACACAGGTACAATTGACATGTCAGTCTTTTTTAATTCATCCTATACAGAGTGATATTTACAGATGTGCCATAAAAAGAAATGGAATGGAAGCTATTCCTTCATATACGAAGAAATACTCTCTCATATTGAGCTCAGCCCAATCACTTGGAAAACATTATTAACATTTAAAAACTTCCTTAATTTTTTAAAACACTTTAAAAAAGAAGATATATATAAAGAAGTTTAATATTTTTTATATTTTATAATTTTCAGTTCTTTACCAAATCTATTAAAAATAGCTTTTTCTCTATCATCATGACTTTTTTAAAAATATTTTTTTTAAATGCAGAAAGTACTTGTGATCAAACCAATTGATAATTTCAAACAATGATCTTGCAATTAACAAATTAATAACATAAATTTTCTTTACCTGATACATGCATTTCCAATGTTTCTGTTTACAATCTATGAAGGTAAAATGCACCAAAATATTTGTATATTCTTGTTTACTTGTTACAAAATAAATAATGCTTGCAGTAATATTTGGATTATGTCCATGTCTCACTTTAGAATTTGCAGCTATGACTTGATCACAGTGTTTGACTAATATGGTGATAGTAATGACGCAAAAAATCGGTTAGTCACTTCTGATCAAAATTCGACTTCGTTGTTCATCAAAGAAATGAATTAACAACACTTGTACGTTTCAGACATATTTCCTTTTATAACAGTGGAAGCATTGCATTCTCCTAAATATCATAGAGATGTGTGAAAATTATCTCATATTCTTTCTAAATTCCACAATAACAAGCCTTATAAGTAATAACTTGTCAACACAACACTAAAGCAAGTACTCTGATTAAAGTAACAGTATTTTCTAGGACAGCGAAATTCCAAACAAGAATCAGATTTTTATTACTAGCGCTGCTTATTATCGTTCTTTTTTATTTAACAAAACTTGTAGTGCTACAAATCTGAGCGATAGTGAGGCAAAATATGTATACCTTTTGGACAATATTTTCGACTGACGACGGGAGATATTATCATTCCGAAATCCTTGTTTATGTCTGCTTGACAAACTCGTCGTAATCACCTGCTGCTGATTGCCGTAAAGTAGTCAAGATTACAAACTTCCGACTGTTCACGACTAATTATTATTTTTTAACAATACCAAAATCTAACTATTTCTAAAAATACGAGAACATCTATCTCAAAAGTTAGTTTCAAATAATAATTTGCTCAAAAGTTTAATTATCTTACGGCAGTTTGGAAGCGTGGAGTATAAAAATGGCTGCTTTCAAAAGAGGTGAGAGCACAGACTTAGTCTGAGAATGAGAGGGCAAACCTCATAATTATGATTATAGATATGAAAGATGTAGCAGTAATATTTTAATGCTACATTCATTTTTTGCCATCACCTAAAACACTCTTAAACGGTGCTTTTTCCAGACAAATTAGTGAAAAAGTAAGTCAAACAGAAAACAATTCCATGTGTACTTGACATATACATATTCCAGTATACATAGATCGAAGTGTTCATAATTCGTTTGAGTGGGTCAGAGGTTAAGATTTTCTCAAAGCCTAAAATCTTCTTTCTTGTCAACTCTTAGCCTCTCTCTCTCCTCCCACTTTCTAACAGCTGCATATGTAGAATTGCATATATTTGTTACAGGTGATTGTCGAGAGTGTTGCTATCACGAAGATACCTTTTTTTTTTTTGTGCAATAACATTTGGCAAATAACTCTTTCTCTCTCTTGGTATAAGAAACATTAAAGAAAACATACTACAACCAGTTGAACTGTGCCAGACTTTAAAATTAGCATGTATCACAAGATTGTCATGTATTAGTAAATTAGTCGATTAGAAGTATTCTTCTGTTTTTACATATTTTGATTGATTTGTTTATAGTATCTCTTAATTTTTTTCATTAAAATGCTCGTGAGCCTCATCCAGGCTGGATTGTTTAGAAGTAAAGTATATCATTTACAATATATTTATGTTCTTCCATTGCAATAAACACCCCATACTCTTACACAAGTAGATGCATTGGATTTATTGCAGCAGTATTGAAGTAGAAAACATTTTCTGACATTAGCAATAAAATGTACAGGCTTACTCATTTTAAAGAAATAAGGCATGAAAATGTAGTCTTCAAGCAATTAGATTGATTTTCCTCCAACCTTTACAGCTTGTAATGTTAAAGCATACAGCTGATCACAAAATTAACACCAAACAAAGTTTATGATGCTTGGACAAAATATATAGCATTTACAGTATGCATAAAAACTAAATTTTGTGTGTTAAATCTACATATACGGAGAAAGTGAAAAGTGATAACTGTGCTATTTGCTTGATATGATTTATCAGGGACCGTTTTCCTGCCCACTGGGATACAAGTGAGGTGCATGGCAAAAGTTAATATTCAACGACCACGACCACGACACGAGGCTAGACGTTTATTTGAAGAAGTTACAAAACCGATTGTTGTTTCAGGAGCAAGTTCCTGATTATGAAGTTTGTGCTCGGATCAGACAGGAAAAAATGCAAGCATTGCAACAGGCAAGTGAACATGCAGTGTATGATCTGACTAAACAGCAGCAACAACTGTAATTTCAGCATCACAAATGGAATTTAACCTTTTAAAGCAAAAACTTTTTACCTGCTAAGTAAGAGCTGTGTTACTGCACAAATATTTTTGGTCCCATGACAGGCTTATACACAATAAATCAGTGGTGCTCAACCTTTTCTTGCCCAAGGGCCACAATGGATATGATATAAAATCTCACAGGCCAAAACATGTCAGTTTTGCCAGAATCATGAGGTTAAAAATGAAATTATGTTGTGTCTGGTTAAAATGAGCAGGGTAGATGTGGCCTGCGGGCTGTAGGTTTGGCACCCCTGTAATAAATAAATGGAAATTATGTGTCATAGATGTATAACATTTTCAGCATCCAGTTTAAGAATCTTGATATCAACAGATTTTACAAGTCATAGCATGAAATGCTTTTTTTTTAAAATCTTAAGTTAATGCCAACATGTTCTTCAATTTTGAGTGTTGTAGCTGAAGTAATATTTTTCTCTCTAAAAGGGCTATTTCAAGAAGGTTTCAGTTTTCATAATTTAAATCTTTTTAAATAATTTACAAATAAGTCAATCAAGGTTGTGATTTCCATAATGAACATTCTAAAAGACTGTTAGATGTGTATCATCTGCCCCTGTTATTATATGGTCATTCTTGATTGCTTGTCCATGGGCCTTGTCCTTTATATGTAATGCATTTGTATACTGAAAAGCTATGAACATTCAAGGAATGTGGATAATTTATATTTCTTTCTTTTATATGGTTTATTTATTGATTTTTTTAATATGTTCCTAATCAAAATTTGTTTCAAACTTCAGGTTGATCCCTATGAAAACTTTCTACTTAAACAATGTAAAAAAATGTTATTCAGTCATCGCATGCTGGCAGTTTGTCAAGCACTTCCTATGACTGGACCAACTGAAAGAGCAGTGAAGAACAAACTTTTAAATAATGGGATGAAATTACAATTTTTCAACAACAGACTTATCAGGTATAAAATTGTTGATAGTGACGTAAGTTACTCTTGTCTTTAAATAACCAGATGAAAGTCTTAGGGATAAGCAGATCTCAAACTGAGGATTATAAGTACTTTTTTATGTGTTTGTGATCTTTTTCATACCAACCTCTTCTGATAATATAAATTTATACTATTCCTTGCATTAAGGCTGTAAAAGAGGCCTTTTCTGTTCTTTGCCCTAAGCTGATGTGCTATAAACAGAGCATGAAATATTTTGTGAAAACTCAGTGTATATGATATGATCTTTCTATCACAGACAAGCAGTTGAAGGCACGCCCCTTACAAATCTGAAGTCATTCTTGGTTGGTAAGAACTATCTCGTGGTGAGCACAGAGCCATGTGTTTCTGCTTTGATAAAAACACTTCGCTCAGTTCCAGAATTAATTCTTTTAGGTGAGTGGTAAGGATCAAAGTCATATTACTCTCAGCATTTATTTATTCAGTTTTGTTGTTGTTTTTTTATTGTTTACCATTTTTTTCTATCTGTAAATCTTGACCAACTTAATAGATAAGGTGGCTTATTTCATATTAAATATTTAATAACCTTAAATGCTTTCACATTTGCAGAAGTTTGTGTGATAATTGTGGATAATATAAGACAATAGCATTTGCAATGAGAGACACATTCTAATGGCATTTTGTGACTTTTAATGTCCTAGTACAAAAAAAAAAACCCACTTCTATCATGTTCATAATGAAACTGAGAATTAAAATTGTAAATGCATTCATAGTTACAAATGTTACTGAAGGGCTTAGTGCAAGATTCTAAATGATTTTTCCTGAAGGTTGGGATTATTTAAACGAAAATTGGGAACTTTACTCAAAGCATAATTTGTACAGGTATGCCACCTTGTTAGGTCAACCCCAAAGCACTTAAGAGTGTCTGGAATTTGCACTTTTGGCAAGATGTTCATGTTACCCTTCAAAAATTGAATTATAAATATAATTCTTCTAGGAACTTAAATTTTGAAACTGGTGAACTTGAGATGGACTAAGCATGTTTTCATCCTAGCAATTCAGTAAATATCAGGCAAGATTCTTTGCCAATTTGGTGAAAAAATGATAGGCAGAAGTAGAAATGCTCATATTGTCTTGTACATTTGTTCCCCATGTGATGACCTTTTGTCAGTGACACTTTGCAGGAGTTGTCTTTCTTATTTTTTCACAGGTGGGCTGGTTGATAACTACCTTTTATCAAGAGAAGGTTTTAACAAGTACTTTAAGCTTCCAGATCTTGATACAATGAGAGGAGAACTGGTAACCATACTTGGTTCTTCAGCATCACTTACACACACATTATTAGGAAACCAGCAACTGCTGTTGTCTGTAAATTTACAACAGTATGTAAAACAGAGCCAAGATAATGGTGATGTGTGCTGACATCATTCACTCTGTGATCGAGGAACTTAGTGAAGAGATAGAGTTGCAACAAGAATATTTTCGAGTTGATGTTTTAGTTTTTTTCTTCAGGAATGTTGTGTGAGTGTATGATATGTATGTATACGAATGTTTTGTAAATTTAACATGACCATTTGATGTAGTTTTTAACAATGGATTTCCATGGTTGCATCAAAATGCAGGAACCAAATTAACGGACAGTTCTTTGGTCAATAAAAGCTGTATAATAACTGGCTGTTAATGTGGTTTGGCTTTTGATGTCATCGTGAAGCTACTATTAAACTATTGTTAGTTGTGTCTTTTCACTGCTTTGTGCCTAAAATTAATTACAGCTTGGTAACATTTATGGAAGTTTTAAGCTGTAATAATTTCATTGCTTTGAAAGGAGATAGTTTGCTGGAAAAAAGGAATGTGTATAGAAGAAGATTAACAGAAAAGTACATTGAAGAGCAGACTAAGCCACTGTGCAAGGGAAAGACAACCTTTAGCAGCCAATGTACCCAGTTTTCATCTATGCTTGTTACCATAGCTATTCTTGATGAACAGGTTTTATGAATTTTGACAGTAAGAATATCTTTATAGATAGCTTGTGAACAAGCAATCGTACAATAATAAGACTTCTAAGCTAAGATTTTACATCTTCCATGTGATCATACACATATATGCTGTGATGAGATCACCAGAAATCACATACACAAGCATGCTTTCCTACTCACCCTACTACTACTACACACACACACAAATAATAGCAGCAGACTGTACATCCACACAGACAAGTTGTAATATGTGCAGCACAGTGAACCAGTTCTGTCATAGTCAAATTGATTGTTCAGGGTTTAAATTACCATTTAATAAAAGCTTTTTCTTAGGCAGGACATTCTGAACCTTGAGGTTGGTAATGGTACCAGTAGGACTTAACAGCTATGATCTTAAGTGTTCTGTCAAAGAAATGCTGTGTCTGAATCCTTGGGTGGTCAAGACTAGCCATTCATGCAACTTGATTGTTCCTCCTTCTGATGCTCTGTAGAGGAGCCATACCAGGTGCAGACAGAATGTTAGGACACTGTCCATCTCCACTTAATAAGAGTGGTCTAGGATAACCCTGCTAAAGCAAAACTTGCTGAACTGTTGGAAAAACTAGAGAGTTTTTTATGAAGAAGACAATGTGGCCAATATAAACGTTACACTGTGTAGAAAGTAAAAATGTGACATCTGTGAAGATATTAACACACATTCGTGTATGTTCACTTACACCAGGATCATTTATCTGCTGACTCTGAAATCCTTTTATACAAAATGAGAATTTATTTAACTTGCTCAGAATTTATAAAATTCTGTTACAAAAAAAACTGATGAAAAATCTTTCAATATCTATGGTTAATTTGTGCTATTAGCCACAATTTATAATGATAATGTCAGTGTTACTGTGAGCTTTGCTGTATCAGAGTTAGAGATGTAAGTAATTTTAAGAATCATCTTCCATTTCCAGCACACTGAAAATGTCAGTGTATTTGTGTGTTTACCTCCATATGTCAAGGTATTTTGAGAAAGATAAGAGCCTGACTAATGTGGGAATATTGACTATTTGCTGTTTCATCCACGTGTTCATGTCATAGTTTTGAGGACATAACACCTTATCAGGCTTTGATAGTAGTAGGATTAGCACACCAGAGGATGCCTTGTGTTCAATTCATGCCACATTCTGGTGGGCACGTCACATTGTTCAAAAGCCATATTTCTTATGCTAGTCTATGGTTTAGCTGTGGGAATGTACATTCTTAGCTAACTAAAAGACTTCTTTTAGGACTAATCTCACGGCACACACCTACTGACATTTTGTTCACTTGCTGTAAGACTTCTATAAGAACTGCAATCTCTAGGCACCTACGGATGGAAAGTGTATACTACTGCTACCTAAAAACTTGCTAGGTGTCTAATATGTTAATCATGCTATCAGCATTTTATCAGGATGTTCTTGACCTCAGAGGAAAGATAAAAGTTAAGACATGTTCTAGAGGCATCACATACACTGCTGCCTATTCTCAAGACAATAGTGCCATGATTTATCTGCTGTGTACTCTGGTCTGCGCCATACGTATGTCTTGTGCACAAAACACTCATTTTACGTTTCATTGCCACTTTACGATCTTAGATCACCTGAACGTAATTCTTTAATAAGAACATTTCAGAGTAGGCTGATTCAACTGTATTGTTCTTTAACATATAACAGTCAGCCTTTTACGTATGTTTGAGATTATTATTTTTATGTGTGGCCATTTGTTATTAGAAAGGAGAAGTATGGTAGTTGTTGAGGGAAAAAGAAAGGTTTATTTACTGTTTGGCAACTGATCCTGAATCATTCCACTCATTAGAAATGGTAGCATTATGTACACGTGCAGTACACACTTGGTGGTGGGTAGGGTGAGGTTATCATGAACAAGCGAACACATGGTAGTATTTTAATGCACACTTTTCAGTGGTTAGGATTAGGTAAGCATCAAAAAGCAAACAGATGGAAAAGCCAACTGAGCATAAAATCTCAGTATGGGAAAGAAAACACGTGTAAAATCAAATACAAGCTTTGATGTGTGCAGACATCAAAATGACAACTACATATGCACAAAACCATCCCTCTGGTTTCTAGTAGCTATCAAATCAAAGACGTCACAGCCGCAAAAATACAAAGGGCAACAAATACTCATTTCGTCTACCTTACAATCGTCTGCAATTGCCGGAGTAAGGGATATAACCGCGTTTTCCTATTCTGGCAAGGGAGATAATAACCACATCAGGAACAGTCTTCTAATAGCCGACAGTTGCAAAATATTTCAGAGTAGACGAGGCTTATGTACGGGAATCATATGAGATCACGTCGTCTGATTCACACATACTATACCCTAGCTCCAAGTCCTGATCCTCGCCCGCAAACTAGTTCATATGCATCTGATCCTAAGCCTAAAAATAAACATACGTAATCCCTCCAAATCTGAAGTGACTGGATATCCCTCGCCCGTCTGTCTCGATGGTGGGGCTATATTGTTGTGAATCTCAATTTATTTCGGACAGTGGTATATGTTGAGGCAGTATTGCCTCAACTGCCTGACTGCCAGAGACTGGAAGACCACGTCCTTGACTCCGCCAACCCCATCGATGTCTTTGGTGCAAACCAGGAAATAGGTCAAAGAGCAGTTCCCGTCAGGAACGCCAATCTCCGCAGCCGCGGGCCCATCCCCACTCACCACTTCGCCACCAGCCAGATCAAAGTGAAGGACCGGCCCGAACCGCTGAGGATTTTTCCGTATGAAGGTAAACCTAGGCCGACAATTTCTGTCAGCCATACTTTGTGTCTAAATACGCACAGACATGAAACGGAAGATAATGGCAAAATGTGAAGTATAATCAAAGTATATGTCCCGTGCGGCATTGCAGCTCACCTGGACACTGCCGGCGTTGTCTACGATGCCTACACCATGGAGCGCTGGTACGACCCTAAACGCACAGATGTGATGGACCAGCAGTCTGCTTGGGAGGCCGGCCGGCCGTGGAACAAGCTTAATGACATGGGCACCAACCTCAAACAAATGGTGTCCGGGCCCGATGGCAATCCACTTGGTGTTTTCACAGGTGAACATTGCTGTCTACACCCTCATTGTCAAGGGCAACTTTTGATACCATCTGATTTGACACGTGTCCACTACATAATAATAACGAGTAGATAAATCAGCAATAGGTAGAGACATCCCAAATTTGTGGATACGTCGTTTACTACCGGTACTGATCTTCATTACCCATAAATACGATCTTTTGTATATATACGCCCACTGCTTGTAATATATGTAGATATATCGACTGTACTTATATATGTCAATTATCTGTATAGTCACTATACGCATAGACCTCCATTTGTGTGTATATATAATTATATACACACGACCATTTTCTTTATATATTCACTATATATTGACGCGCCATCTGTGACCGATGGTGTCATGCTACATGCAGGGTAAGGTTGGCGGTGGCCATTTCTCAGCCAGTTGAGGCTGCATGTGCAGGTGTAATCGTTGACGTCGTCGATTGTTTTTTCTGTGTGGCATGACAGGTAAATCCGGGGTGCGCCTGGGAATGGCGGGCAGTGGTGAGCCCATCATGACTGATTTTGGAGACCTGTACGCCAACTTCCTGTTTACTGGAGCTGGCGGCACCATGGAGGTGATGCTAGATAACAGCTAACACTCTTTGTCAAACATGGTCTGCAAACGCTGACCGTGATGTCAATGTAACCCTCACCCACACTCCATTACCTCATTACCAGCTCCCTCCCACCACACACAAAGGCGAATTTACAACACAGAGATATGCAACAACATATTCTTTCACTATACTACTTTTTTTTAATTTGGTCATAATGAATGAAAGTAAAGTCACTGCTCGAAGGACATGGGTGACTTAAATAAAGTTATCGATGGAAGTCAGTTTTTCCTCCTTGCTGTAGGTACCAGTTGTACGTGGCGCCACTTTGGTCACCCACATCTACAAAAACGCGAACCCTGTTGTCAAGCCTTACTGCCTGTCGTCTGTCGCGGGCCATGCTGCGCACTTTGAGTGTCCCGTGGAAGGATCTGGTACTATATGTTAATAAAACTATAGTCTCATAAGCTAAGATGAAATTTAATATAAAAAGAAAATGATTACATGTTAAGACGAAATGTGAACTTTAACACGAATATATCTCAACATGTTTCAAGTTTAGCTCTAACTTGTCTGAGGTAACTGCGTCAGTATAAAACTCTGGTAAAGTAAATGCACCAACCGGTAAAAGAATGAAATATTATGTGTTGATTTCCCTGAATACCCCACAAAACGAAATAATAAAAAATAAACAGAAAAGCAAAATAAACAACAACAACAACAACAACAAAAAAACCCTTGTGGATATCGTGTGAGTCTAGCTTCTGACGGCGGTTCGGGTTATCTGGAGGGCTCGTGTCAAGGCTCCACATTGAAGATTTTGCTTCACAACTCCAAGGTGCTGCACGACTTCTCCAATGTTCAGTGGGCAGCCTCGCCATCTTCGAACTGGAACCGCGCCATGCACAACTGCGATGCAGCACACTGTCGTCTGACGGACGGCGGCAAGACCGTGGAGATCACAGTCCCTAATGCCAACGGTGTGTAACGTCTTCACTACATCTTGTCTTTGGTCCATTGCCGTATTGACTTCCCTGCTGTTTAGATCGTTCTTAACATGGGCACAGTACCGAAGCCTCAAACCGTCGAAATGCCATCGAAGTCCCAAAGTATTGGCAACTGAGTCTGGTCTATCTCATTATGTTGGCCAATGGCCCAGCCAGAACTTTACTGGAACCTTCACACGTGACTTCATGAAACGCTGGACTATACTTGTTCCGTTACAAGTTGTTCATTGACCTGTATGATTCGCTCCTCCATAGCCCCTAATATCTTAAATCTGAAGCCAGTTTGATTTTTCTTTTAAAACTGGGTTCTACTAGCTCTGTTACTGTACATGCCAGACAAGTGCGGTTACTGTTTGATGCAGGGGAGATGAGCTATGCTGTCAACGTCATCGGCAAGTACGTGCTTCCCAATGACTGGGGCAACGCCCCCCAGAGGGCGCACTGCAACCGGCGGAGACGTGGCGTGGCGGACATCTCTCTCTCCGCCACGTGCAGCAGCGACAGACGACTGACCATCCAGATCGACCTCGCTGACGTCACCATCAAGAGCGTTGGCCAGGTACGGGTATAGGGCTGCTCTGGTGACGGACAACTGGACAGGAAGCTCAGAGATCAGATCCGACGATGGCTGGAATGTTTGAACTGATAATATTACAAACACTTTGTCACTATGACATCTTTTGCTGACAAATTGATCATAGATACTCTATCCATTGCGTGATGTCGCTTGATGCATCATGAAATAAAGTAGCTGGTGTTCAATGCCAGAGTGACATGACACTAGGGATGTGTGAGTGGTGGACAACAGACTGCGCTAACTCAAGCCACATCATGTCAACAGATCCAGTTTGCCGTGGAAAGCGCCTCACTGTGGACGAGTCAGTTCGTTCCCGGCATGCACAATTGTGATGCAAGCACGTGTTCACAGCAAGGCAACCGTGTTACCATCCACGCACAGGCTCCCAGTGCAGACTACAAGTAAGTGACTGTGTGCACTGCCTGTAGTTAAAGAAAATTCTAGTCCTTGTTCTGACTACTCCCGCATAATATATATATATCTCAGGTACATGTCTTTGAATGTGTGAACATTCATTTGAGTCCGTGCGTATTTTATACAAGTATTTTGTCTAACCTCGCCATTTTTGTGGTGTGTGGCAGACTGGCAGTCAACATTATAAGCGTTACAACACTTCCTCTCGAAAACTGGCTACAGGCTCCTTTCCATGGCAAGTGCGATGGCTCTACTGTCAGCAGCTCAGGTGGTACACACGTCACTTCCGCCCCTGGCAACCCAACTACTAGGCCGGGCGACACCCAACCCTTTGCTCTCAGCTCCAATACTAAATTTCTCTTGGAGCTTGACGAGCCGGGTGGTGCGCTGAGCGGACAAACGAGAAAATTCATCCTGTACTTCTCCAGCCCCGTGCGGGCCTCAGTGAACTCCGGCACCAGCGAAATTTCCTTTGAGCCACAGTCGGGTGGCCGCTACTCGGGCCTTGTCCAGTTGGGGTACTTGGGAGTTGGACCAAAAGGGGATACTTCTAAGAGCAACGCTCTGGACCAGTATCATGGCATCTACTCCTACAAGCCCACAGTCAGTTCCTGTGTTAGTGACTCAAGAGCCAAAGCGTATCTTAGCTTTGACTGGAACCCTGTGGACCAGAACGGCCACCCAACGTCCAGGCAGCTTCTGATGGTCACCTTGCCTCATCAGGTACATGACAGTGTGTTGGGAGTACATACATACCCACGTATGTCACATCTATTACAAAATTGCACTGTCATATGATAACTAGATGCCCAAGATCTTGAATCGTAATTTTACCATCACACTCCCGTATAATGATAAGATAGAATTTTTCTTATAATTATTTAGCCACAATTTACAGTCCTTTCTCCTTGCCCATACAAAATAACTTTGACAACAGTGTAACAATAGTTATGGACGTCTGTCCTCCTGAATACAACTTGCGTGATAATGATCGATGTGAACGTCTGTGTTCAGGAATACAACATGAGGAGTCAGTTCGCCAGCAACCTGCGGGACTCGGTCTTCGGCTTCCGCACGTACGAGGGCAACAGCTGGCTGCAGCAGTACGACGTGCCGCACACGCCGGTGGACCCCGACACGGCTGCCGTCAACCGCATCAAGCAGAACGGCGCGCAGCTCAACGTGAGTGCCACCTGGCGGTGGGGGGAGAGGAACAGAGTTTGCATGGATGCCAGCCGTTGCGTATTGTGTGACACATGAAGAATCAGACAGGTTCTTTAGGGTGGTGTGCCTGTGAGGATAGAATAGCTGTCTGGCTGTGAGGGCAGGGTATGTCTGCTTGTGACGACACAGTACTAGAATATAAGAGTTGTATATATATATATAAGAGTCTGTATATATAAGAGAATATAAGAGTGTACCTGCCTGTGACTACAGGATATTATCAGTGCCATACAGCGAGACGCCGCCAACGTCAACCTGGACGCCGTGTGCGCTCACTCCGACAGCTACAACGCCGGCAAGGCCATCGGCATGGCAACTCGCCTGGCTTCCATCTCCAGGTAAAACCAGCGTATACCTTCAGTCTGTCAGACATGTTATAAGCTATTGTGTCACAACTGCACAAATTGTCTTGGTAGAATGTTAATGTGACCATTCGATGTAACCCGTGCTCCACGTGCAGTAGCAAAGCTAACGATCGCCTTGGATTGTCTCATCACTTGCATCTATTTCCCGAAAAACAAAAGCGCAAGAGTTTTATTACATTTTAAAGGCCACCCCTGTCTATGAAATCCAAACTGTCGACATAATGTGATGATTGTGTGACAGGGCGTTTGGAACAAGTCATTTCCGTGATTTGGACACAATGATCGGGCAATGTTTGAGCAAGTGGCTCCGGGTGGAGGGTGAGTAATAGTCACACTGCTTCCTGGGATACTCATTGTTCTAATGCTTTCAAGTAGGTGGAATATGCCGGACTCATGGCTATGGACGGATGGTGGTATCACCCTGTTGCTTTGAGGACCATATAATCTTTCCATTATCATGGCTACAAATACAAGTCATTCCTTCGCTCATAACTTGGTTGCAACCACAGCTACTTACACATTAAGCAATGACAGGAGTTTCCCATAAAAATTGTGAGATCACTATTAATTGTTCCTCTGCCCTTTCAAAAGTAGTTTTTGAAGTGTCATTCTAACGTGAAAATAATTTATGATGTAAAAAAATTGCAGTTGAAATCAGTGATGTTCATTCTCTAGTCATAAGCAAAGTTGTGAACACCTGTCTGTACCTATTGCAGACACACTGGATAACATGTGGAAGTTTCACTACGACACTGTGTGGGGCGGACTTTTCTTGAGGGCCACCAACGGAGATCTGGACTGGGGGGTCGACTATGGCTTCCCCTACTATAACGACCACCATTTTCACCTGGGCTACTTCCTGTATGCTATGGCTTACTACGTCAAATACCACCCAGGTTGGGGGGCAGGTAACTAACTTTCGCTGAATGGCTGATGGACAATCAACCTTGGAAATCAACAGGTTTTCTGCTTCCACCATCTCTCTCTCTCTTGATCTCTCTATTTGTGTGTGTATGTATTCCAAACACTTCATATTGACATACATGTCTACACAGTATATAAGCATGCACGTGTATGCATGAACCTGACATAGTGGACACACAAGCATGAATACCTGCTTGTTGTTTAAATATAAAGATCATTTATAAACAGAAAGAGTCGTTGTCATTTATCTACGAGTGCTCAGCAAGTGCATGGTGTGTGTGTGTCCAGACCACAAGGACAGGATATACCTGGTGGCTAGGGACGTGGGCAATCCCAGCTGGCGCGACCCCCACTTCCCCGTGGTCCGGCACCAGGACATCTACAACGGCTTTTCCTGGGCCTCGGGGCTGGGGCCCGGCGAGAGGCAGGAGGAGTCAGCTTCCGAAGTAAGCTTTGCACGTGACTGGTGTCTAGAGGCTGTGAATATCGTGAATGAACTGAACTGTGGTGTTACTGGCTGTAAGACATCCTGACTAAACTGTAACAGGCTGATAAGACTGTTTTGTTTGCAGAGCATCAACTGCTACCACGCTCTAGCGGCTCTCGGTGACGCGTTCAACGACCCGTATCTGAAGCACGCAGGCCAACTACACCTGGCCATGGAGATTGCTTCAGTGCGAGAGTACTGGCAGGTAAGAGATCGTCGAGGTTTTTGTTTTTGGCATGATTTCAATGGCCTCCTCGAATGCAACATTATTTATTTTTTAGCTTCGTGATGACATTATTTTGTAGGCTAGGCAGTTTTTGTGTATGTTGTTTTGTTTCAAATACCCAGCCTTTCTGATGATGTATTTCAGCTCTCATTTCTCATCTGGCACTAGTCTGATTTTCTTGATTACGAGAGCCTCTATGTCTGAGCTCTTTGCAGAAGCAATAATCACACAGCTCGCGATATTAAGACAGTACTCAGAAACAGAAAACTCGTGTAGCTTTGGATGATCTTCAAGGTATCTTAATTTCCCTGTCAGGTGAGGGCGCACAACAGGAATCATTTCCCGCCGATGCTCCAAAAAACTGGCGTGGTGGGACAAATTGCTGAAGGGGCATGGTACGTGTACACACTGGACTGGCCTTGTGATCCCAACCGCTTCCCCATGCGTCACGGGTGTCTGGTGGGCATACAGGTCATACCCATCACGGCAGTGTCCAAGCACTGGGTGGACCAGGTCAGTCACCACACCTTTCACATTTACTGAAGTTCGATGGTGCGGCAGAGGATGGAGTTATGACTAGCGGATATTCAGCATTCCTTCATTGCTAGAGCTAGAACACGTACTTTCTAGTTAAGACCACATTTTCCCATTGTAGCGAGAATTGTTCGTCTTAGGCAGTGTACTTTACAGTAACACAGGACATAGATGATGAAATTTGTTCTGTGATGTAATGGTGCAGGAATGGGCGGGAAGCATCAAGGAAATATGTGAGATGGCCATTAACCCACGTCTGGCTGCTGACTACTCCAAGGTGGATCCCAACGACCACGACTTCCGGGAGCTGACCTCAGTGAGTAGCACCTTCATCTCAATGAATAGCGACCACCGCAGTTAGAAGTGACCGTTGCATGTACTTCGACACATGTAGGTCGAAGGAAACAGTCGTCAGAAGCTCATCGTTTGCAATAAAAGTTCGGTAGAAACTGGATCCTTGCAGACGACGACTTCTCCCTACGTGGCCAGGATTTCGGAAGAAATTCTTTGAAGTTGCTTCAAATCTCCTTTACAGGAAGCGAGATTAGCTCGTGGCCGCTGGTGCACCTGGCTGAGAGATGATGTATCGCTAACAGCTTGCCTCATTGAAAGTGTCTCATAGAGTCTAGCCCTCGTCGCCACAATTGACAATCACGCAAAAACAAGTGTTGTACAGAATTTGTAATTTCACCATTTTGTAACGTTGGACAGATTCTTCATGACGAAAACAGTGAGGCACTACCTTTTGCGAAACATTGTCAATTCAGAAAGTACAAAACATCACTTAAAACGACTGGGAAATTATCTGAAAAGTGCGGATTTTCTCAAAAAGGACAACAAAAAGTTTGTTTAAAGATTCTGTTAATGCAAGAATAATAAGCGTTTTTAGAATAAGATTAATTTCACGCATACTGACAGCAAACATGGAAATAAACTAGACAAAGCAACCGGACTAAACACCTAGACTAGACAGCTGGAAACAGATTAAACAAATACGTAAGCCAAGTGGTTGAAATATTAATTCCTTTGAAGAGCTTGTTCTTCATGTCTAAGACAACTGTAAAGAGGAGAAGGTGAGGACGAGTCATCTACTTTATATCACAGTGTCTCACATTTTCTTGACCATTTTTAGGGCTGTCGTGACATGTGTAAGTATAGCCTGAAAACAACATGATGACAACTGTGACTGTGGTTGCAGGGTTGGCAGGCATTTTGCTACGCCGCCATGGCTCCCCTTGACGAGGCTCACAGGACGCGGGCGGCCGACTACCTGAGGACCAAGCGGCCGCAGGATCTGGTGGCCGGGAGTGGTGCTGCCAGCACACTTCTCTTTATCTATGGCTCAACTTGATATGAAAGACATATAAAATGAGTAATGATTTGTCCTAGTCATAACTGTTATGTGATGACGGTTCATTGACTGCACTTAAATTAAACTGTTAACATCACTAAAGAATGGAGCATTGCACTGATTTATACATTTCTTGTTTCAAGCTCGGCCTCTCTTCTTCTCTTCAGCTGTTCGGGATTTGTGATGTGGTCCACATTGGCCATACCGGCTTGTTACATGTTCATCCTGGACTTGTCGTACTGTGCAGCGCTGAAGAGCACTAAGCGCTGAGGACAACATCTCAGTTTTCCTGACAGCTAGTCATAGTCTGTAGTCTTTCAATGTGCAATAACTGTTACATATAAAAAGGAACTAAACGAAGTATCTTTTCAAACCAGAAAAAATCACAGCTTAAAGATAAATATTGGTCTATGAGAGAAAATGATCATCTCTAGAATCATGAGCTATGCACGATGCCTCTGACCACTTTACATGCCAGCACATTTTCATTATCTGTCGAGGGTCACACCGACACACACACACACTCTGTCTTGTCAATGTCCCCAAGAAAAGTTAAAGTTCTTCACATTTAGATTTGTTGTTGTATAATATGGAAACATCGCTGGAAATAGTTTAGTTGATCTACGCGGCGAGTTACGGCTCTTGCTGAAAGGTCGGTGCTGAGTTGGACATTACAAAGAAATGGTGAATGGCTCATTAGTCTGCAGAGTGTAAATCATCTCGCAAAACACATCTAGAAACAGTTGACATGACACATCTAGAAACAGGTGTTGACATGACACATCTGGCATGGTAAAAGACAAGCGTGCGACACACTGACACAAGTGTAGGTAGCCGGAGATGCAGACAAGGCGTTGTTGTTGTTGTTGTTGTTGTTGTTGTTGTTGTTGTTGACTCCGTGTTGTCATCAGGTCGGACATCAGGACTGCGCCTTCAGCAGCTGATGCACTCTCGCCCTCTCATGTGTCCCTACAACATTACACATCAGAGACTGGTTCTGTTTGCTCAACACGTGACAGTGTCATCACCAAAATACAGATTTGATTGCATGTTCTTTACACTTTTAGTGTTGTCAAAATTATTGTAAACAAACCTCTCACTTTCACTACGTTCCAGTAAACTCGCACAGACGCACGCACGCAGGCAGCCAAGCAAACACACAATCATCCAGTAGAAGCTAATGGAATGCTTCAGAAAGATAAAAGATATTAGTCACATGGATCTGAAACATATCATTTTCCGACACCGGCGCTATGGTGGGTGGCGACCAGGGGCAACTGGGATGGTACCTCGGGAGAGGGAGATAATCCCTAGTTGTCACAATCTTTGAAATTCCAAGAAGTCAAATCGCCTCCCCTTTCAAAGGAGTAAAAGTAAATTCCGTTTGCACATTACTTTTCAAGCCGTTTTTCTCCATGAGGTTTCCCTCACATCAGAAAGCTTATCAAATTTGACGAGAGAATCCTTTGTTGAAGACATGACCTGTGGGGCGACATGGCGTTCAAGGGCGAGTTCGCCACCTCATGAAAATCGGAATGAATGCTTCTTCCCAAAAGTATTTCTTTCAAAATTTCTACTGTCCAATTTTTATTATTATTAGAAAACAGTATTTCAGTTATTACCGCGCGATGTTATGCCACTCTAGAGAGACCCCACAACTACTTGCTCAAAGCCCCGCATTCCACTAGCGCTCATTGTGATAAGTAAGTACAGTGTAGTGGGTCAGGTACAGACCTCATCTGTTCATGAACTCACATGAAAATGGTTTTCGGAGATGAGTTAAGGACTCCACAAGCTCCTTGTTAGCAAGATACCTGGAAATCTTTAAAATGAAACACATAAACTGTCAGGTCGTTGTAGATAAACATAAATATTGTACAGAAACTTATGTATAGTTAAATCAGTAAACATCAAAAAGAAAACTATATTTTTTATGAGCAAACGACTGCTTGTCGTCCTGACTGTAACGCTGTTGTGACTCACTGATGAACTGACAGGTGTGAGGTGTTCTCTAAATCGTGACCAGAGATAAGATGTCTGCTGTTCACCCGTGCGATCACTTATGTTTTCTCCTTCTACAATGAGTTGTACCGTTACAGAACTAATCGACTATTGACAACAACAACAAACACAGACAACATAAAACCAAAGGGAGACTATCAATATGGTGGAAGTCCTTTGGTCTGCTACAAAGTTTACGACTTTGCACACAAAAGATTTTGTTTGTTTTAAAGTATGTAGTCAACAAACTAAGTCTGACATTATCAGTGTTGTCCATAGGAATGTTATTACCATAGGAATCCCCTGGGAAACGTCCCATGGGATGGGATGGGGTAGAAAAATATGTCCCATGGACAACCCTGGACATTATGTTAACAGTTGCATACCGACATGTAGTGATGTGTATATACATATTACTTTGTTGTCGACTAGGTGTTTATACTCTACACTGGTGCACAACACGAGCGACACCTACCGATGTGTAGTGATGCATTTTTTTCTGAGCTAGACGTGCATGTTGGCACTGGTGCTGGTGTCGCACAATGGGGTCGACAGCCTTCAGTCCTGGCCCTGGTTCCGGTTCCGACGCCCGTTGTCCCCCGGGATGTAGGACGAACTCTGCAGTGCGCAAGACACGGCCCGACGTCATGTCCTGGCCGCCATGACACGCCAGCGCCGGTAACCTCCCCTGCAGGCCCCTCGTGACGCCGACTCTGGGACACGGACTTAGAGATGATACAGCGGCAACAACACCGAGGTGTGTTGGTGATGATAACAAGTTTAATCGGCTCAAACCGCCGTGGGTCGAGTTAATTGAGTATGTAGTGAGTGTGTGTGGTGATGAAAGTGGTAAAATCTGATTTGATGGGAAGATGTGATAATATGGCATGAAAATCCTCGAACTGGAAAATAGTCTCTTGCGTTTTGGTATTACATGGAACTATTTCCTCCTACCAACAGTCACATTGAGGAGGCACGAACAAACGAGCAGACGAGAAGAGAAAAGACTTTACCATGTAAGCTACATTGACTATAGTGGCTAGTCAGCTGACATTTAAAAAACCTACTGTGACATGTGATGTTGTCATTACTTAGGACCAGCCAGTCGAACCATTTAAAAAATAATTACTCAAAAAATATAATTACTCACGGATTTTCCTTTGACCAAAGGCTTTGGTGTGTCCGAGATGGTTGCAAGGCAAGGGCCAGTGACTGCGTGCTGTTGACGGGAGTCAGATGGTCTGCTCGCATGTCTGGACTCAAATATTCTCGCATGTGTGATGTTGCTCCCATCTCGGAGGCATGTGGAAACGAGGCGCTACCTGTGGTGTACTTTGCGGTTGAGACAGACGATAGACAATCTCTCCTGGAATCCTGTGAGACAACAAATCATTTAAGGTTCCGTCTCACGTTTTCAGTCTAAGATCGACGATCATAAGGTATGCTTTCTGTGGGTTACTTTTCCTTATTGTAGATAAAATATTCAAGACATGTTGATGTTTGTTTTGAAGTATGTGTAGTGTCTAGAGGGTCTCAGGTCTCTGCCAGTCCACTTACTTGCACTGTGCATGGCGTGCGCCACGTGACAGTACCGGAAGTGTCTTGGCCACATCCTGGTCTGTGACGTCATTCCTTTGTAGAGGTTTGAGCAGCGGTTGGTGATAGACATCCTCTACCACATGGTCATAGCAAAATCCTTCGCCGATGTAGGAATCTTGTTCCTGCGAACGATATTAGTGGCAATTACAATGTCTTCGGGTATCTTACCAATACTGGGTGTGTGGGTGACTTGTTAAATACAAACATAAATCGTCAAGTCTGTGAACTCCACAATCATTCACACCTACATTCGTATATACATAAATGATTGCACGCATTCACACATTTACATCCACACATACACAAAACGCTACGTAGCTACCCAGCCATCAAATCATCCAATCACTTCCCTTTTTCTCTCTATTCCTCCTCTTTCCCTCTCTGTATCTCTGTCCTACACACCCACCTTATGGATGCGAACGGTGTGGAGGCTGACTTGTCCAGAGGTCGGGGCTGACTGTCTGCTCAAGAAGAGGCTGAGATGATTTCTCAGGGGTGATTTAAAGGTTTCCTTTGCCTCGCTACCCATCATCATCACGTGGTCTGCTCCCTCGCGTAGTCTGTTACACTTGTCTTCATGTCTGTGTTGGCAGCTGAGTTGTATTTGTCTCTGTTGGAATCTTCTTCTGGAATTCCTATGGAATGTGTCTCCTCGTGTGCCTCACCTGTCTCCCTGTCTTGTGAGTCCTGCTGTCAGTCTGTTTAGTGTATCAGATGTCAACCTCACTTGTACGTGAGTTGTCCCCTTCTTCGGTGTCATCCGTCCTCCCATCTTGTGTGTCACTTGTCTTACTCGTATTCCTCTCTTGTGTGTCTGCTTCTTTCCGCTCTTGTGAGTCACTCTCTAATGAATTTTTCCATGTTTCTGGTACTGGATACAAGAGGTAAAATAACAATACAAGAGGTTGAAAACAATGTGGTAACATTAAGTAGGACATAATTAAGGTACTAGTCTGGACCTGTGGACAAGCCAGAAGCCACTTACGTAATTAAAGAGGGTGTGTGTACTGGCTTAGTGAGAGCTTATGTGATCTGATGGCCGTGGCGAGAGGGAACCAAGCGTGACCAGTGGCCAGCGGAGGTGTTTAGGATGTCTGCGGTCAATCAACTGTCTTGACGGTTTCCCTGACGGCTAGACGGACAATAACACCTTCATTTTCGCACCTGCCTGGCAGGACTTACTAGCGTGACCCGGGGAAAAAATTAGTCACCTGTCCCCCACCACCTGTAGGTGTGGCTAGTGGTCAAGGAGAAGAAATCCTGTGTACGTCATCCAACGAAACCGACAAAGACGAGTTGTAGATCGAAGACAGTGAGACATCTGAGGCGCTTTGTTGTTTGTTGTTGTTGTTGTTGTTGTTGTTGTTGTTGTTGTTGTTGTTGTTGCTGCTGCTGTTGCTGCTGTTGCTGTTGTTGCTCACGACACGGGGCTGAAACTTGCTGTGGGGTGGGGGCATTTGCAGCCTGGCATTTGTTCCCACCCATTCAATAAGGGTAATTCATTGGCTCTCGTTTTGCGTATGGTTGAGTGTCCTGGAGAAAGTTGCTTACTCACCATAAGCCCCCTGGACTCTGTGACAATGTTCGTCTATTTACCCCACATTTCATGTCATGTAGCTTCTGTAATGTGAAAAGCACAGCGTGGCTTTTGTTTCTGTGATAGTTCAATTCCCCATTGTACAATTGTGTGTAATACTTTGGACAATTTTCAAAGCTAGAAAGGAGCGGAGGGCTCAGTCCAATACAGGTGTGTAGTTCACTCGTTCAACATGCCATACAGTCGACCAGCTCACTTATTCTGCATGCGATACATTTGATTAAAATCGCTGGTCGTACTGGTTGTCGACCTTAGTTAACTTAATCTAGTTTACCTGATGTTGTTCATTAATTAACCGTAGCCGTTGTCTCGTTATTGTCTCATCTGTCTTGTAACTACTAATTCAAAGCACTGTCAATATCTGGTAAGTAAATTCAGGTGTTGTGCTGTTATTGGTCAGATTACACTGTAAGTAAACACGAGACAAAATAATGAGCAGATCAATGCTTGTCACACAGGAAGCACTACTCACCCTCAGCAGACGTGTGTTGTCCGGCTGGCTGGGCGGCTAGCGACTCCTGGGTGGCGAAGTCTGTTGTGGCAGCCGGCGTCTGCAAGGTGTGCAAGATGAAGACCATCATGACTAATTCAGTGCTGCCTCCACTAGTTGCCGCTGGCTGCATGCTGACACACGTGCATCAGCAAGCAAGTGCTGCCACCAGACCTCAGGGAGGCTTTACTGATCAGATTGTCTCTAACGATTAGGTCGATGACTTTGTCAGCGGTTAACACCCGACAAGCAAGCTGTAGTCGGGTACATCTGCCATTGTAATTGTTATTCATTTTGTCTTTTAAAATATGTTGTAAAGAGCAACTCTGTGTGCGTGTGTCTGTGAGTCACTCTGAGTGAGTATATTAGTGTGTGTGTTAGAGCCACTGAGTGAGTATATTAGCGCTATAATTACACACACACACCACAAGTGATTGTATTATTGTTAGACTGACCCTGGGTATGGTACTGGTATTAGACTCACCCCAAGAGTGCCTCTACCAGAGTCAGATGATGCATGTCCTTCCTCAAAGACAACGACGTGGTGGTCACGTGCCGATGGTCTCGGCGATCCTGGACCGAGATTGTATTGTGAGACACAACGTAACAACAATGTATCCATGAGTAACGTGACACAGAGATGCCTTGTACCCTGTCCTGATATGCCAGGCTTTGCAGTCACGTGCTCATCAATTTAGCGCTAAAAGTAACGTGAACGTATATTTACGTCTGAGCCTTACGTCAGATAGGAACGTAAAGCCGTGGACGTGACCCCATAAAGATGTACATTTTACTGTACGAAGTGACTGTGAAACTTGACATGTAACAAAAAGTAAATTATCATTAAGAATGTATTATTATCCGCTACCTGCGTGGCTGAACTCCAAGCTCTGGCCTCTAGTGTCACCTGAGTGTCGTGACAAGGAGCGGTCAGTGATCCTCCTACAAAGCAAACAGCAAACAAGTTTTTACCACTGAGAGTGACCTCATGGGCTGAGTTTGTCTAGTACCAGAAGACATGGTATTGCATGATTTATGGCAGCAGGAGAATTATGAATGCCAATATGACATTATCTAGTAGAATGTTCAGCGCCATTTGAACACAAGACAGAACATTTACACAGGGGCGCGTCAACTGGAAATAACCGCGAAAACTACGTGCACGTGTGAAGTCTGTCTGATACATTGATACGTGAAGCCTGTGTGACACATGCTGTATTGATACACTATCAGCACAAACTCATTGATGTCAAAGTTATTGTCGCTTGAGATTACAAGAAAGATTAGCACCAGCAACTTTGTGACAGCAAAATGTCACCGCTGAGGACAGGTAGACTAGATACAAACTCTTTCATTTTCGCGCAGAAAAAATCAGAAGCTTTTTCTTAATCTCTTCTTTTAAGTTATTGCAGATGACAAGTGTCGACAAGAAGCTGCTAAGACCAGTTACTTGCTCCTTCAAGACACCAAGTGATTGCTGTACACAGTGAACGTCACATGTCACGTGATGTCCTACGTGTCCTGGCATTCTGTGCTACAGGCTCACGTGTTCTGTCCTAATGTACAGGTGTTGTTCCAAATGCACACACACTCGAAATGATGAGTTTTCATAAATCCACCAGACATCAAGAACCAAAAGCATGAGACAGGAAGTTGTAATTCATATTGACTTACGCTGATGATGAGCTCATGGAGATGAGATGTTCTTCGTCACCGTTGTCTCTGTCATCACAGACGTCTAGCATGTCATCTTCAAAATCGTTAAGTCCTTTGGAGTTAAACTGTTTAGATATAGTTGTTGTGGGGTCAGTTGTAGCATCTAAAAGTCTGCTTCAGCCATGTTTTCATCATATTGTTGTCTGGCTTTCCTGCCGGCTTGTTGGTAGGACTGACTGCAAGGTGTGCAGTCTGGTAGTCTTTAAAACAAACCAAATCATTGCAATGTTTCATTATTAAAAAAAGCTAAATCATAACTAAAGTTTTCGTATCAGAAAGAGCGACTCATAATGTAGGACTCACTTTTTTTGCCTCAAGTATAAGGACACAGACAGCTAGACTCTCTCCTACAGACACACTCAGATTAACTGACTAAACAAAACTGGATATAATGCATAATGGATAATGGATTTCCTTACAAACTCAAGACAAAGCTAGTTACAATGGGGGCCAAGACAAAGCTAGTTACACTAGAAGAGGTCCGGACAAAGCTGTCTACAACTGGGGGACAGGAAAAGTCCTGTCGCTCATACTCACCCAAGACATTGTTGAGCTTAAACTGTGAATCGTTGGACATGGAGGCCCCCATTCGCGAAGACATTCCACCGTCCCGTGTGATGTTCTCCACGTCTGCCCTTGTTCTCGTCCTCAACATCTGCTTTGTGATGTCGGCAGAGCTCTTCTGAAATAAACTTATCTTCAGAACGCATGCACACTAACTTAAATGTAAAACACCAGATCATATCATTTTTAGAAAAGGTAAACTTCTTAATGACAAAAAACTACTATTTCATCTTCTCGTCTTTCCAATGAAAGAAGTGTCATTTCGTGTGTGATGGGGTGGGGTGGGAGTTAGTCGTCGTTAAAAAAATCCGCAAATTGTACAATTGTCTGCCCCCTGTGATTCCTGCATGTGTACGGATGATCGCGGATGGTAAAGTCGGTGACTTTAGTATTTTCTAATGTTAGAAGCAATATTGTTTTCTCTCTTTCCTACCCATCCTGGGGATTCTAGTTCTACCTTTTTCGCTTCCTGTCTTCCCTGAGACTTTGTGTCGCTCGCGCTGGGTGTTCGCTGAGCACTTCGTCTACCAGATCTCGGGCTTTTTCTGGACTTTGCTAAACACAAAAATAAAATATTAATACACACCTACAGACCATCTCATAACGTTTGCCATCATGTGTCCTTGCACTCTCTTTTTTATATAAATTGCTTCCCTTTCATTCAGTCACTTACCTAGAAAGCTCCCGGATGTCAGACACTGCAAACACTTTGTTAGAACAGAACTTTCTCATTCATCTAACCTAAAGTCAACTGTACACCTGGTCATGTAGTAAATTAAGATGGACATCAAGATCTCCAAGGACTACTCGATCAGAACTTACACTATCTGCATCGCTTGTATAATATTCCCTTGAGAGTATCTTGTTAACATGGGTGGCCAGTTACACCGTAACTGTCACCCACATACCCAGTTCTCCAGGGCCAGAAATCGTGTTTGACGCTTTAACATTGAAAACATTTTAACGATATCAACCTCAGTCTCATGTCTCGGGTTTAATAAGTTCGCGAATCTGCGCGAAAACAACGATTTGAAAGCAGCTTATTATTCAGACTGAAGACGAAGCGGTTTGCGATCTTACAGCCATTTCTGTGTGGAGGATGTTTCTGTGAGTCGTGTTGCCGTGATCGTCAGTTGTCGTTTCCTCTCTGTGCGACGATGCAGGCGCGAGGTGGCTGGACGACAGGGCAGCGACGATGGGGTCAGGCGCCTTGAGGGTGGGTTGAGGCGCCGCCTGTGAGAGAACACAAACAAGGGGCTACACTAGTGCCAGACACACCTAACCCTACTCTAGGTCTGCAGTCGAATTAAAGTGAAGACAAGAATCTTACTTAGTGCAAATGTCGAGCATCGAGTTGGCCAAGAAGACGACGAGAAGAGAGAAGAGGATGCGTGATTCAAGGAGTTTGGCGATGAGACGTGGCTGTTGGTGGACAAGACCTGGCTGTGTATGATGCGAACAACATGTGACTGTGGTGGACAAGACTTCGCCGTGTGTTGGGCAACTCGGGGCTGTGTGACGGACAACACGTGGTTGTATGTTGCTCTCACCTGCAACGCGCGGACAGGTGGCTCTGACCGGATGTGACGTGCCCAAGGACAGCTCTGATCACAGAGTTGGGAATGTAGCCGTCAGGAGCAATGATGGGCTTGCGTGTGGTCAGAAACTGCTCCCATGACGTCAGTCGGGCTTCCTCGTCACCACTGGCTGCTGCAAAATCACCCTCGCTACATTTTAGTGACATCACGCATGCTGCTATCTGTCAGACTCACCTCTCGGAGCACAAGTATTGTTTGCAAAATTTATATTTTTTATTTATGTATTTATATCTCATGTTCAACTTTTATGCTCTTTAACAATAATTGCCGGCTGTGCTTTCATTTCTTTGCGGGTTCTGACTATTTCTCTGAAATTCTCTTCCCACACGTCCCTGCAAGTCTGACGACCGTCTCCTAACTAATCCTGTCACCAGAACAACAATACTGTCTACAAGGGCAATTGAGGCAGTGTTACATCATATTTGCTACAAAAGCAAAATTTAATACAGTTAAGTCTCAAAATAATTCCAGGAAAAAAAACACACATATAGTCATACACACTCGAGCTCACACACACACTCACTGGACATTGAAACGCACTGGCAAACGGGATGACATTAAATGTGAGCAAAGCTATACAACAAATGGTCATATCAAGAACCTTAAAACTCAAACAAACCTGTAGCAGGCGCCCTCGGTCCTTTCCATCCCGTTGGTCTGGCTGTCTCTGTGGCTGACGGAGGTTCTTGCTGTGTCCGCCATGACAGTCCGCTGCGAGCGCGTGAAGGGTCGTGAAGGTTCTGAGATGTTGTTACCAGCTTTGTGTAGCTCGACACACTCTTCTGAAACATAAACTCAGAGTCGTGTCAACAGGCTTGGGAAATCGGTGAAAACCTCAACACCTGTTATATTTGCAAGCTGAATTAACCCTTTGTCTGCCCTCAGACCGAGCTTGCTAGTCACATAGTTACACCACGAACTTGTATTGCGGACTGCTGGCAGACGACTTTTTTTTCGCATTTAATTACTAAAACGAGGCTGGTGTATACAAAGCTTCCGGTTTAGTCACATTCATTGTTTAGGCTCGCCGAGACTAACAGCGGTGAACTTCACAAGAGGCTAAGCCTTGGTCTCGGCAGGACAGACAAGTCCACCACACGTCCGTGGTTACACGTTTGTCCTCGTTCTACCCTCCCCTTCGTCACTTCCTCCACCTCCTCGACCTCTTCCTCTTTCTCCCTGTCAATCTCACGCTTTCCTACTTCTCTCCATTCATCTGACAATTTTCATGTCTTTTTACCAAACCAGATAAATTGTTGTCAACAGACTAGGAAATCTGCACATTGCTGGCAAGCTCTGTCATTCTCTCTCTATAGATATAGATATCAAGCCAAATAATATCAAGATTATAATCAACAATCAAGCTGCTTTTTCCGTCATTCACTACCACTATCTTTCTCCCTTTCTCTACATGAATAACTGCTCTCCACTCTGCTATTGATTATTATTATTATTATTGCTATCTCTTTTTTATTTATCTATTTGTTCTCCCTCTCTCATTCGTAGTGGAACTGTTTTTTTTTCGCCTTCTACCTATGTATTTCTATTTATCCATTTGTTTGTCCCTCCTCTGTCGTTCAGGGTGGAATTACCTTTTCTTGTATTTATATGTAGCTAGCTGTTTTTCCTGTCATTCTCTCTCTATCAAGTTTCTTTTCTATTGTTGTGTCAAGCTATGAACGTCTCTGTCCTTCTGTCTATCCGTGCTTTTATAAATTCATCTGCCTATCTAACTGCCTGTCTGGCTGGCTGACTGGATGGATGGCTAGCCTGCTTTCTCAGACCCTGATAAGAGACAGGCTGCCTACCCTGGAGCTGAGGGCGACCCACCCCTGCTGTCAGCCTCCGACTGGAGAATCGACCCGTGGACACGCTGCTGCCCGTCACCATCACCGAGGTAAACTCCATCCTGTGTTTGCCTCTGGGCGCCTGGGCGCTTGATGTTTATCACAGACTCGCCACCTCTGGCACCAGGTCAGAGTGCACCCTTACAAATGACACAGTCACGTGTCAACACGCTCACCAGAACATCAAGATAGTGTTCTTTTACAGAAGAGGAGGAAAATAAAGAAGACGACGACGATGATAGTAAATGTATCAACATGACGATGATTATTATTATAACAAGAAAAGAGTGTGGTATAAAATACATTTTACCAGAGAGTTCAAAGGTGGTGCGACAATGTGCGGACGTTAAAAGCTGCCAAGTAAAATATATTGCTGTTAGCGAGACTGCACGGATTGTTTCATGACATCATTGCACAGAGTTCAGATACAGTTCATGACGAGTTCAGTTTCTCTTGTATGCGACAAACAAGGTTGTTTGAAAACTCAGTCGGCTTGCAATACAATTGTTTTGCATACCAACACATATTTTTTGTCGCCTTCGCTTTGCGTAGTTTCATGAATATTATAAATAAACAACAAATTTCAATAAGCATTAACTTCATGGAAATAAATAATCAGAAGATTAATGTTTTAAAATACTAATATTACAAACCTTAACTACGTCTGATTAGTTTTAAGAGTCTCTCCACTCCTACTCCCTCTATAAATTTATAAAATATTTCTATAAGTTAATACATGTATGTAGAGAGGGGGGAAGCAGATTGATAATTTACCAACATTATTTATCATACATACATTTACTAGACGGGAGGGAAACATGTCCAGAACAGCATATTCCTGCAAAATAAAATTGTCTGTCCCTACATCATCAGCGGCTGCTGTCATGCACTAGGATGGGTGGCTGGTTGCCTGCTGTTGGCTGGCTGGCTGGCTGACTGGGAGAGGGCTACTGCGTGCAAGCTACACGTCAATAATGGCTGATCTTTACAGCAAGGTAAATAATTGTAAAGTCCATGCGTTGTTATGGTAACCACAAATGCATAGCGACGGCGTTCTTCGCTCCCCATGATCGATAAGAGAAGCACACTTGTATTTTCTTGTCGATTTCCAGTGGATAACCGAGTGTGAAGAAGCTCGTCAAGCGTGACAAACAACTGTCTCCCATGGGACTGGCTTGTGATACGTGTACCTTGCACTTCAGTCTTCACAGCAAACAACGAGTGATAATGGCTGCTACCTGGCCTTTACCTGGCCTTTTAGCTCCGTCACCATAAACAGGCTGCATAAACATAATCGCAATGATGGCCGTTGCCATGCGTCCTACTCATCAACATGGTGGACACGATGGTGACAAACAATGTTACATTGCCTGCCCCCCTTCCCTCGTGCCTCCCCTCCCCCACTACTGTCATCTGTCACAGCCTCTTGCATCCAGCAGTACTCATCAATCAAAATTAAAAACAAGTATTTTAAAATATCTAAACAACTCGGGTAATAGTGTATTAGGTTGAATTCTCTTTTATACAGAGGCAAAAGCAGACATTTTTGAAACAGGCATCATCATCATCGTCGTCGTCGTCGTCATCGTCGTCGTCATCATCATCATCATCATCATCATCATCGTCGTCGTCGTCGTCGTCATCATCATCATCATCATCATTACCGCCATTGCCATCATATCTACTGCTGCTATTGAGTACAAAAGGTGCTGACCACACAGAAAATAACAGTATTTAATGTTTAAATTTATTCACAATGGCGCTAGCAGAATGGCATCATGTACAAGAAGGAATGGTGAGAAGAGGGGAAGTAGCTTACCTTGCCGGGCTTCTTTTGCTGCCCCTCCCTCTGCCGAGGTGAGTAGGAGTCACTGATGCGTGTCTCACATTTCGACTCGACTTAATCACGTGGTTGTCATCATCTAATTCAATGACAAGTTTTTCCCTCCCGTCTAATGGAGTGAGGACACAGAAGCTATGGAAAAAGTGAGCGATGGCGAAATCATTTTGTCTGGAGCATTGGCCACAACATCCTCCTCCGGCCTGTGCACGGAGGGAGCAGCTCATACGTCACTGGGCGCTTGAGCCAGTTTGAACATTTCTGACAGGCCTGAAGCATTCAAGCGCCTCATTTCCTTCCTAGCGGCCAAGAGCGCCATGTAAAATTTTAATGACGAGTTCTCACATGTCCCCAGACAGTAAATGAGAACACTTGTCTGCCATCTGGGTGTGGAGACAAGACAGGTACAGACACCTTGACCAGCGTGTACCTGGTCCTGCAGATGGGAAGCGTCGAGGCAGATGAGGACAGTGCTGCAGCCCGAGGGTGAGGCTACATGAAGGAAACAGAAAGACATGGCAACCACTTCTCTGTGATGTCGATGGCTTTCTCTCACTCCTCTCTCACACTCTTTGTCTGAATGTTTGTCTTTCTCTCTCTCTCGCCACATGAAAGGGTGGAATTGTCAAAGGAGTTTTATAACTACGGCGCTGTACAAATTCAGCAAGCGTGTTTTACTGCTGACAGAAACATAAGATCGATTAGACACGGGTGGAGCGAGGTGGGGTGGGGTGGGCAGGGACTGAGAGTCCTAGAGATATGATCCACTGCACGTTGAGCACCCGACCTTCACTTCATCATGTGGCCGGTACAAGCCTCCAACGTTTTGTTTTGCGATCTTTTTCATATACACGATATGTATTGTCACAAAACTCTGTGAATGATTAAGCAACATCTTGAGGGGAGAACATCAAACTGCAATCAACCCCACGTCATGTATCCATTAGTTAAAATATTTGTTTATTTTGCAAAACAAATCAATAACACAGACGACTTTCAAGAACTAAACCAATGATTGGTATTAATTTTAAAAGATATTAAGATCAAAATAAATGAGTTACTGCAAAATATAGTGCTTGAAAATAATAAAATATTAAAGAATATACTTAGATGTTAATAAACATATTATTTACATGAAAGCAGTAAAATAGAAAAAGCGCAAATCTCATTGCTGCACGCCACTGAGCAACATGCATTTTCATTTTAACTTTGAGTTATATCGACAATACGTACGCATTTCAATGATACAAACCTTATTTTTAGTCTGTTCTATGTGTTTTTAAACGGGAAACCGTAACGCATTCTGTAAAAGACAGACGATAAACAACAACACTTGCTTGTACAGCGCAGGAGGTCATGAGGTCATGAGGTCAGGGCTGGTCGGCCACCATGCAGTCAGTAAAATGTCTGCGAGCGGAAGAAATCTCTCCAGGAATGGCTTGTTTGTGTTCTTAAGTCCAATGTTGTCTTTGAATCTCGGCATGAGAACATCTATCATCTATCATCTATCGTACATAAAGTCGTGTTTCTCCAGTATCTGTGGATATACTGACATCGTCATGGCCAGAGTTTGTGCAGTATTTGTATGTAAGTAGACAGCTTGGTAGATCACTTTACTACAGTTTGCAAGTGTATGGATATTATCGTGGATTATATTTCTGGCGTGCATATTTGTCTGGATGCTGATTATGCAGAACTCGAGAAATGCTAGACAGAGTCAGTAGATCATGGTGACTGTAAGTAGATGTGTAGGTCTTTAACTTGTATTTGTTTCTGTTTACATCATGCTTGCTTGCTGTATATTTGCTGGTAAGAATTTCTTTGTCGTCCGTATGGCTTCTCCCTATTTCTATTTTCTTACCCTGGTTTACGTCAAATAGCGGAAATGCATGGATTGTACAAAGTCTCTCTCACCATAACACACACACATGCACGCACGCACGCATGACATGCACCACACTGCTCAACAGTCCTGGTGTAAACTAGCAACAACAAATGAGATTTTTTAAAAATGAAAGCTAATGTCTAAAACAAAATTGACTACACATTTACCATGTAACATTTTATGATCTACAAAATGTTTTGAGAGCAAACGGTGTATCAGACACAACCTGCCCAGGTGGCAAGAACTGAGTTTGAGCGTGTCGCCGACATTGCCCTCTCGATAATCACAATGTTGTGATCACAGTCTCACTGTCCCTGTTTCAGCAAAAAACATGAAACTGTTCTAATCAAATATTTGAGGCGAGGCACTTTCTGGCCCGTGTGCATGAGACAGGAAGGTGGTTTCCCGTCATTCTGCGATCAGCAGCAGCCTGTGTGAAGACACCGTTCGTCAGCAGCACTCAGCCTCAACTCACCCCGACAGGGACACAAGGAAACTGTGAGAGGGTTAAAGGTCAGGGCGAAATTGAGAGAGTTAGCTGGCTTCAACCTTTCATTTTCCCACTTGACATTTGGTGACTTATAGCTAAATTGTGCAATTGTAGTAGTTGGGATTTTATTTTTTACTTGTTTGTATTATTTTCTCACTGGTGGGGAAGTATGTATGTCTATCGAGTTTTAAAACGCATATTTCCTATTATTACCTTACATTTTTATATCCCTTTCATCAGTCATTCAAAATTTTGAACATAAGGTAGAGATACGTAAACTTAAGTTCCTCTGACTGAAACGAAGGAAGAAATATCTACTTGAACACTCAACAGACAAATCGAAAATTACCTATCCCACCAAACTTAATATTACTAATTTTAAAACGCTTGATAAAAATGTTTCAGATTGTATTCCACTATCATCATCATCATCATCAATAATAATAATAATAATAATAATAATAATAATAATAATAATAATAATAATAAAAATAAAAAACAAGGCAGGGATGTTCGACAGTATACTTTGTATACTCGGGTTAATAACTACTTTGTATTCGAAGGCCTTAGAAGTTTTTAGTGAATTTTGACAATCGTTAAACATTTGATGAGATCGAAAAACTGTTTCAGTCACGAAACAAAAAGTTACTAGTATCTTTCGCTTGCTTGTACGCCCTTCAACCCACTGAACATCAAGCCCTGGATTGTGACTAGAGTTTATGAGGAATTTTGGCGGTTTGATGTCAAGACTTTGACTTAAAAGTCCATCTTTACATGGTAGTACAGATGAGACTGGTATGTACACAGCTCAGGTAACCCCGGATTAGAAGGTCGTGTCCAGCAACTGCTCTACTCTTCACGAAAGTTCTGGTGTGAGATGCTCGTACTGATGTAAAATGTGTCAACTGAACATTGGTCAGCTTCAGTTAGCTAATATTTGTTGAAGGCAGAAATCGTTTGACCGGGGAAAGGGAGGAATTTTAGCGTCTTAAGCTAGGCGGAAAAGGGTATTACTTCCCTTGCCTCTATTGCCTCTAGTAAAGACTTCTTGGATGTCGGCGACTAAAAGTACAATATAATGTTAACAAACAAGAAGCACACAGAAGTTCAGTCAAACACTTCCATATTGTTAAAGAGAGATGAATAGATCGTTGGGAGATTTTACTGATTTGATAAAACTGCCCAATTAACAGGAGAACTTTTATGTTTAATTACATACTTATGTAAAAATGCAGAAAGCGTTGAAATCATAATCTTTAGGACAAATTTGTATTCGTCCAATCATTTGTGAAAGCGAGTCATTATTGACTGTTTGTACTTTTGCTCTCCGTATCTCCTGTCTGTTACCAAAAGCGTATTTGTGAACCGAAATGTCAGACTTGTAGAAACCCGTGTGGACATTTGCAAGTTTCCTATTCTCCGGTGCTTCGTCACTATTTAAGAAAGCACTGAGCAAGCGGAGGCAACGTCTATTCGACGGTCTGTAGTCCCTGCAATGTCTGCTCATTAAAGATATTTCCTGACATGTCTGCTCATTAAAGACAGTCCCTGCCTTTAAATCAACTTTTTGCGATGTTTAATTTTTTTTTTTTTAACCTAGTCGAGTACGTTCCTCTCTATTCATTCGGTTTTTCTCTCCAAGATAGTCTTTCGTCCCCGTTTCTCTTATTTGTCGGTTTTGTCGATATTGTTGATTTTAATCATTTCAATTGGTTGTCGTATAGAGCTTCATTTCCTGCGTATCACAATGCCTACAAGCGTGCTCGTACAATGCTGATATTACTGTCAGCATGTTTGACTGATATTCCATGGATGACCAATTATTCTTTGTTCACTGCTTCCGATGACTGCACCGCCCGCCAAATCACAAACATGCAGCAGCATCCAGGGTGAACATCTCATGCTAGCGAAGTGTTGTTATGACTACCGACATGAAATAATGCTGGTAAAGAAAACTGTTTCTGTGGAATTGTGGGATCAAACAACTGCCATCACTCCTTGCCAGTCGTGACAGTCACGTGGTGTACGCACGCGCCAAGCAGGCCAAAGGAGGTCCGGCTCTTCTGGAGGAAATCAATGGGAGGAGGGGAGGGCCGGCGCTATATCGAGACAAAGACAAGGATGTCTTTTCCTGATTTACCAACCAAAATAGGCTGATCAATGTTTCCTTTTCTGAGGGTGGACTTTCTTAAAATACACCTAGTCACCTTTGCTTTGGAAAATTACTTTTAAATTCGCTGTACAATTAAGTAAGAGTGCGAACGCGCGCGTGTGTGTGTGAGAGAGTGAGTGAGTGAGACAGAGAGAGCACTGAGAAAGAAGAAGACAGAAAGGTAAAAGCAGGATGGACCAGGTGTGTGATCGCATGTGTTGCATAACATTTAGGAGTTGGCCTCCGCGTCTTTTGCAATAATGTGCCGCTGCTGACAGTCCGTTAAACTGAACATTCACTTACACACGCTTTCTCATCACACAATGTAAAGTCTCAATGACTTAAGCCAATAATCGTTGTTATTTAAAATGTTGAGATTAGAAGTTTTAGGAGAGAGAGCTATACTTTGCAATACATACATGATGTATACGTGTGAGTGCGTGATGTGAGTAAACTTAGGAACATGTGGAGGTCATCATAGCATGTCAGGTGTGTGAATCTGAGAATATGTCATCGTCATGGTAGTCTCAGGTGTGTGAAATTGGGAACATCTCCGTAGACGGGAGTGATTTCCCCTGGTGTGTTATTACATCAGATGTCACACACACACAAACACGCTCCAGTGACTTTCAACTAGAGACAAGTATCACAACCTATAAATGGGATTCTTTAAACGGGAAAAGATGATTTCAGTGCCATAAGATGAATATATAAATAAATGTGCAAAAAATTTCAAAAGCGTACATAAATAGCATACACTACACTAGGACAAAATCAAAGTAGTCTTATGTCTGATGCTTCATGGACGAGTGATGACACCACCTTTACACAACAGATGACTCTCATGCCTAACAACAGATGCACCCTTGTAAGAATGTATTTTTAAGTTCCTGTTTGATAATTTCATTAGACTTTTTTATCCACACAACTGGAGAGAGATTTTTATACCCTTGCTACACACGTGGGCGGACAACAATACTCTTTGCACCTTCGCCCAAGTGACTTCTGTGTATGTTTAAGGCCTGCAGAAAACAACTTTAACGAACACACATATATTTGTAGAATAGTTTGTCGCATGCGACATTAATTTTGAGTGCAAGCGACAATTATTATACCGGAAACTTCAGTAGTATTGTTTTAGTACACAATTGACTTGTGTATGTGCGTCTCTGTGTTTATAAATATGTGGTGTTTTATGGAGAGAGTTTGTGTACAGAGTGGAGGTCAATGCCCAGAAATGTAGGCGATTATCAACATGTAACAGCCGACAAATGGACGGTCGAGTGCAGACAGCAGACTGTAGACGGTGGCAAGAATAATCGTCGAGTTGTTATCGTTGATGATGTACCCTATGGCCCGAGTTCCTCAAAACTGATCAAGCGTGACGTGTATTGTATGTACAGTGCCGAGCATTTGGTCGTGGTCTGTGTGTCACTTGTTACGCCGCAGCGACAGCAGCAGCAGCAGCAACAGGATTGACAGCAAAAAAGGGAAGAACTCATGGACGAGTCATTATGCGAGATGCAGCTGTCACACACTGCTGTAGTTGTCACACGTGACTGTCACACACTGCTGTAGTTGTCACACGTGACTGTCACACTGCTGTAGTTGTCACACGTGACTGTCACACACTGCTGTAGCGGGTTCGCTTGGAGTCACGCTTGACCGTGTCGTAGCTGTTCCGCATGAGACACAGCAGCAGGAAGCTGACCACCAGACTCAGGCCAGTGGCGATCCAGTGAAGCATGAAGACCACTCGTAGGAGCCCTTACTGAACGCAGGCCACGTGGGCGGCGTCACCAGCCTCGATCTGAATGTCGTCGCGTCCAGGTCTCGCAGTGCGATAAAGCTGATGCCACTTGCTATCCCACACATGGCTGTACATAACAACACACTTTGTAAGCAATCAAGAGGGCTATTGTCGCAAGGTAACAGTCTTATTGTGACAAAGTAACAGTTTTATTGTCACTAATTAGCAGTGTTATTGTCATCAATGTAACAGTCTATAGTCAACAGGTAACAGTGCTCGATGAAGTATGACCACAAGACCAATAGTCATAAACAACAAGAGTAAACAAAAACATTATGATCTTATTTGCTCGGTCACCTGTCCCGTAAACAACTTAAAAGCTACGGATAAAAATAAACAAGAAGTTTTTTGTTGTTGTTAGTGATGTTTGTTGTTGATGGTGGTGTTGGTGTTGGTGGTGGTGGTGGGTGGGTGTTCTTGGTTGTTGGTTAATGCTGTTATTGTTCGTATCAGCACTAAATAGAAAGTGCCGCCTAGCATACAGTCGCCTTTTCCACATGTTAAGTGTCCGTCTGCTCTGTTCACAATGAATTGTTGTCGGCATGTTGTTATGTTGTATGATGAGGACGTGACCGACTGTTGCCGGCCAGGCATGGTGGTGATGTGCAGACAAGAGGTGCGAGCACAGGTACTCACAGGCGAGGAGGACGAAGAGCGACATGGTCAGGTAGAATGGCGGCCGCGGCACGGGGTCACAGCGCCCTGGCCACACGGCGCACAGCAAACTGAGGGCCGCGCCCACCGCCACGCCCACCGCCGCGATCGCACAGCCCACCACCGTCCGCGACAGGTCTGCGACAAACCACACGGGTCACGTGATCACCAGCTCCACTCTCACCCCCACACAATCTTCCATTACGGGGAGAACGAATATAGGATTTAAAAAATAGGAGAGTAATGAAATAAGAGAAGAGAAAAATAAAAAGGTCGAACAGAAGGAGGAAGTGAAAGAAGAGAAGAGGAAGATTTTTAATTCCCACTTTTCCCCATTTTTTCCTTCTTTACTTTCTTTAAATTTCTTGACTTTAAATAGCTCTTTGTACTTCTTAATGTGTAGATGTACAATAACGGATAATTGCAGTATTCCATATAACAGCCTTGCGTCCTCCACGTCTGTTTGTTCTTGACATATTGCAGGCATACAGCTGACAGTCTGTGGATGCTACGAATGGTAGATGAAGCCTTAAATACTGTGACGTACTGCGGCGTACCCTGAAGTACTGTGACGTACTGTGACATACTCACGCAAGCGAAGCCTGAGGTCGTAGTCCAGGTCGCCCTCGTTCTTCTCAATCAGCTGTTGGTAAATGGTCAGGCAGCTGCCGTCCAGTCTAGCGCGCTGGTCAGCGGTCAGGTCTAACCATGGTATCAGAAGGTCAAGATCATTATATTCATCTATGAATGCATTAATAATAATAATAATAGCAATAACAACAACATTTATACAGCGCCTTTCTCTAGCATCAGACTGAATGCACTTGACAGTAACATCGGTTCACTTGTATAAGGCACTACCCCGTCAAGAAGATGTATGTACCCGGTGAGCTGCAGGGAAGATGAAGTCACGATCCAGTGAAGAAAGCAAAGACAAAGATGTGACACAGCAGCGCACAACCGGGCGATAGTCAGTCGCTCAATAATACAGTAAAGACAAGCCAGGTGATCAGTGTGAAAAATACGATGTAGGTAAAAAGTCATCTTAACCAGTGAACAAAACGGAGACTCCCGCAATCACTGACAGCAGGCTATAGAGCGACATCACGAGACATCACTCGACATCACTCGACATCGCTCTCTCCCCAATTAATGTATTAATTTGATTACCACAGAAAATGGATGTCAGATTGAGAAGGATGTAAGTGATGTCTGAGCATATGACACGTGCAGACAATTGTTTGTTCGTAAAACCTGAAATCAACTGTTATCAAATGGATTTGACCAGGTGGTGCTTCCACTTTTACTGATATGAAGATGCATTTAGGGAGAAATTAAAGAATCAGACGAGTTAACAAAAAATAGCATTGTGCACTACTACTGCTAGTATTGTGTGGATTCCTGTATCTATTGTACAACTAATACTTGCATAATTGTTGTCGTAGTACACTTGCTTGTTGTCGTAGTACACTTACTACATTTACTACATTTTCCTGCTAACACTAAGATGCCAGCTATTGGTAAAACCACCACAATACCACCGACACTAAACACCAGAAGGCAAGCGAGACAACTCGTGTTTTGAACCTTAAATCAACTGCAAGAGTTACATCTGAGACTGTGAACTGTGATATGTGACTATGACTATCTCACTATGTATGGTAGTCTCAAGAAATGAGGAGAAAATGTTGTGTACATATATGTGTATATAGAAAGCTGTGGACTCGTGGCTTACACAGCCACCCGACAGAGGCAAGGGCTGACTGCCTGGGGGCTCAAGATGCGGTGGTGATGGTGATGGTGATGGTGGCTGCACCGTGGGCAGAGGCTGCCTTTCTCTTCGATGAGCGATGACAGCGCCATCTCGACTTGTGACAAGCGGCGGGTGCACTCAAGAAGGAGAGTGCTGTGGACCTCGAGTGCTCTAACTCCATTTTGTAGTGCCCGTGCCCGTGTTGGTGGCGCCACAATCTCATTTGGACGCTGTCCCAGCATGCACTCCTCCTGCCTTCCTCTCCGCCTGCCCCAGCTGTGAGAGCTCTAACTCAATCTTTCACGCGAGCTGCCAGAAGCCAAGATGTCTGATGGGCCGCACACGCACCTCGCCAGTCGCTAGCTAGTTAGTACACTTGTACAGTGTACATGTATACAGCATCACAGTCAGCTACATTGTATGTGTAGTTATACATCGGTGTGAAGTGTACATACATGCAGCATCGTAAGTCGTGTACAGTGTACATGTATTCAGTGTCGTACAGTATGTACATTGTACATGTACAGACGTTAGGGTGTACATGAAGTGTCGTACAGTCGTGCGGCTTACCATCCACTTGCCTCTTTTCTAGACCACAGCATGTGAAGTAAAATAAATTATCAATCGATGGCTCTATCAGTCAGTAAATATGTAGAGAGAATAAAAATAAACTGAATAAGTGCAACAATCAGACTTACTTGAGCTCACACACTCAGGGAGAGAGAGAGAAGGAAGATGGGAAGGAAAAAGGAAAGAAAACTCAAAACGTGTGGCTTTTAACAATGCAGCGTTGAAGTAAAGCCCTCGCATTATTGTTTGTCTATATTAAGTCTAAAGGAAACTTACACACATAAAGCCAAGCTTCGAACGTACTACTTCTCAAACAAATTGCTCTTTTCACTGGGACATTGAGTGGGGACAACAATCAGCATACGGGGTGTGTACAGCAGTACAGCAGCCTAGTGAACCACCCTGCAACTATCTGTCTGACGTGCATCGCTCTCAAAACATCTGTGACTAACAACCTAGACATGCTCGGCCTGTGTAGATATTTACAGGCTCCTACATTTCATAGGGTGAACATTGTACGAAAACAAGAAATACAGATGTCCATGTAAACCAGCCTGATGCCAGTAAACAATCCGACAACTGAACTGCTGGCAGCATGGCTCAGTGATGTCTGTCACACGTTCACATGCGTGTCGGGCATAAACAACTTTCATAGCCTACATCATGCCACATCCTTTAGGCAGATTTTTTTCTAAAGAAAGTCTTTACAGTTCCGCCCAGAGTGCAGCACATTAAACAGAATTTACCTGTCTTCTGTTACGCAGGTCACAGCGCGAACTTTATGTATGACGAGCTTTACTAGTGGAGGGCAAAGTTTTCTCATGACTGGGGGAAGCTCAGCTACTTTTTCCGAAAATATGGGTGAACATTACTCTTCCGTCCTGGAGATAAGAGCCTACAACCGTCAGGAGGCACAGGCTGAGTTTAAATTCTTAGATAAGCTTGATTAACATCTACTTTCAGCTCTGTTGTTGACTGACGCCTTCGCAAGTAAACACATCGACATACAGTCAGACAATAGTCATGTTGTCGCTGTAGCTCTGTGCACAGTGGTGTCTCGAGAAGGGAGCAGTCACCCACATTGTCAACAATATTATCTTGCAGAAGAAAACTTGCAGCTTACAACCCCTTGAACCTTTGTGACTGCTTGACAATAAAAAGAAAGAAAGAAAAGAGTGTGCCTTCCTAGGCGCAATAAAGTTGATTATGGGTCTGACGACCTTTGACATGAAGTTACAGGCTACGAAACCCTCGGCAATCATTTGACAGCGGAGCAACCACACAAACTCATCGTCACACAAACACTCACTCGACACGATGTGGCCGACTACATCCTTCATGTCCCGCTGGTGTCATCCACGTGCACACTCAGATAACACCGACAGAAACAGGATGTCAGTGACAGCAATGACGGTGATAGATGCTGTCAGTGTTAACAGCGACATGACAGTGTCTGTGATATGATGCTGTCTATGACAACACGAACTGACAGTGTCAATGATATAATAATGTTGATCATATAAACAGATAATAGCCAATATTCACTGTTCAGAAGAAAACCTTGGGCCGGCGCTTACACGTGTGTGGCGGGCAGGTTATAAGGTTGTGAGTTCCTGGAAGTCTTTGACCATTTACTGGCGCTGTGCAGGAGCCAGAAAACATTGTTTACTTCTGTCTGCTAGCAACTGACATGTCTGGCAGCTCCATACGCCAAATATGTCCAGCGAACTACAATGGTCTAGGAGTGGGTGGGGTAGGAGTGAGTTTTCTCGAATGTTCCGGCTTTTCACCAAACAATTCATCTGCAGTGTGGCTAGAAATTCTGTTTCTAATACTTAATCAGTCAAGCATTCAATTCGTATACAAAGTAGATAAAATACACCTGTTAAAATCTACCCAGGTCCTGTGCTGTTGCTTCCCACCTGTCACTTCACACGTTTGTAGTCCAGCACATTCCTGGAACTCGCAAAGATGGACTCACAGTTCTTGTACTTTGAGACCCGCCCGCTCCTGCCCCGCCAAAATATTCTGGGAATGGTGTGTGTGAGTGTGTGAGAGTGTGTGTGAGTGAGAGTGTGTGTGAGAGTGTGTATGTGTGAGTGAGTGTGAGTTGTACTCACCATCAGGGACTGTATTGTAACACAGTCGCCAGAACCCATAGTGGAAATTGTAGTTCTGCGTGATGGTGGAACTGTAATTTCCTTGCGTGTCCACCCGGTACCACCAGTCCGTCAGTATGCTGACCAGCATCAACACCAGCGCCGCCACCAGCAAGAGCAGGACCACAACAAGCATGCAGAAGTGGCCCATGGTCACACGTTGTCACAAGCAGACGGTCACACACCTGCACGCTGGTCTGGCCAATGTGACGTCAGTGGGCGAGTTGGGTTGGTGGCGGCCAGGTACAACTACAGAAGACAGAAGAGAGGCGACATGTTACCTGTCAGGTGGCGTGGATAAAGTGAGTGGCACAGGGCCATCTGTCAAAGAAAGACCTGTGGTGCTTACCACGGCCTGTGTACTTGACAGTTCACAAGAAAACTGGTGCCGTAGGTAGGCTTAGAACCCTGACACAAACACCCTCGTGACGTCACGCCTTCCTAGGGTATGCAATTTTCCCTCCCTCACCTGCCCTCACCCCAAACATGTCTATAGCTCTTGCCACACCTACACCTTCAGTTCCTTCCTCGCCCTTTCAAAAAGCTATTTTCAAGCGAATGACAGGGTGGGTAAGCACGGAGCACTTACTGTGTTGTCGCAGACGGGGCTACCTTCCTGCGTGACTGTATAGCGCCACCCCACCTCACCCCACCCCGCCCCGAGCTGTTATCATGGCTACTAGGGGAGCTACTGCGCACGCGCACACACACACGTACGTGCTATAGTGTTGACATCTACATTACTCCTCTCCCAGGTTTGTACATTTTCTTGCAAGAACACAATGACTAGACTGGCACTACTCTTACCTGTCCAGAGTGCTTCTGTTGCTGTGACGTACACGGTGCTGCCAGCATACCTGGTCTGTGCAGGCGACAGCGGACAAAGCTACCTGCGCGCCTCACCGCGACACACCGAGGCTGTTGACAGGCACGTGACTCACCGCGCGGGTCAGGACCGGTTTAGGCGATGTCGCCAGGAAGGAGGGAAGATTGGGCGGGGGCGGGGCTGCTGTATTAAAAACAACAACTTTGCACCTGTCCCGGCATGCTTGCTGTACACCGCACCTTCACCTCGCCAGGTCACCATGCTGCAGCTGCACGTGTCGCGAGTGTCATTGTGTCAAGTGTCATCGTGTTTTCTCTATTAATCACCGCTAACCTGCGCTAAGCTTTGCCTCGCAAACATGAATTTCTCTCACGAGACAACAAAATTATTCACAGAGCAATGACGCACACTGTCTGCAACTTCAGGATGATCAACAAATGAGGTTTCCATATTATGACATTAGCGACAAGAAAGTGAGCTTTGTCTTGTCTTCCGCTGTGATGTCTTTATATGTGTAGAGGTGATGATAACAGACCGCTAACCAGTTTGGTTATTACCGTACAATCATAACCGGGGGACACGACTTCACCTGGGCTGATGTCTGCCACTGACTCCCCCAGCTGTGATTTAATTGTCAATGTTTGATCCCGAGTCAAGCTTGGTGTCAGTGCCGCCAAATAATGAAACACTTGTACGCTTGATGTCCCTTCCCTAACTTGACAGGCTGACACCTCACGTTCACCAACAGGGGTACGATGTTTGGATGAGAGGAGAGACAAAAATTGCGATGGTGCCAGCCGCCAAGTGACTGCCTCGCTCGCCCACTGCCTTGTCTCTTCTCCTACCTGCTCTCTGCCAGACGAGCACGAGGTCACGAGGTCATGGTGCTTGCGGTCTCCAGACTCACTTTGTCAGGTCAGGTGCTACTTGCAACAAAGCCAGCAGTAGATACGGGACAGTGGTCTTTCCACTCATTGTGGTTTTTCAAAGAGACATTCTGCAGGCAGCCCTATGAACAACAAAACAAACAAAACTACTTTCTACTTATTAAATCCACTTATTAAATGTGATGTTGCCTGGATTACGGTTTTTCAAATGAATTGTGCCGCTGGCAGCAACTTTTGGTGACCAATCTTTCCTTCTATATGGCATTCTACGGAGCTTCTATAGCACTCTTTCAATCAATTTTATTTATATGTTGCTGTACATTGTGTCTGCATATTTCTGTATATGTGTGTTATAAAGGTGCATGTGATGCCTGTCCTAAAGGTGGCTCTTGCACCTGTGTGTAAAGCGCTGTGAGTCCGGCTGATGCTAGTAATAAAAATGAGTAATAAAAATAATTTATTATTATTATTCTTTTAAACGAGAAAGAATATCTACGAAGAAGGACTGGGGGCTGAGCGTGCAGCGCTGACCTGTGATGAGCTGTGTCACGCCCTCTCATGTGTCATGTCCACTCTTGCCACAAATGAGTTTATCATGCTCAGACAGGCATGGCAAGGATGTCTTGATTGGGGCAATGTGGCCTGAGGGAGGCTTTACATTAGTCAACCACAGCAAAGTCTCTTTCTTCATGTTCCACCAGCGTTTGCTTGTCTGCACGCTACACAGTTCACCTTCGTCTGAAAGCATCTCTCTAGTCATGTGATGCACTGCTGACATTTTTATCGCCGTCTAAAGTGATACTGTGACTATTTCTCTCTTTCAGCTGACACCATCTCACTTTTTTTAACGGACACGCAGGAACTTTCTCTCTCTCTACTGACACTGGGTTTTTTTCACACTCATATAGAGTACACAGAGAGCACACATGCCGGGTACCCGTACCCAAGAAGTTAATTGTACAGAGTGTGACTCAAGTCTGGTGCCTGTGTCCAAGAAGACAATGATACTCGAGTGAAACAAGAACCAGGGACTCTCTCCCCACTCACCCCTTCCAGAACTAAAGTCCCCATGCAATGCCACCCTAGGCCGACATAACGGTAGTCGGGAGTCGTCTCCACTTGCACGAGGGATGAGGACCATGGACGTAGATGTAGGTGGACTGATGTCTGTCTGCCGAGACTCACTCTTGGCCTCTTGAAAAGTTCTCCGCGGTCAGTCTCGGCGAACCGAGAAGACGACCTGACTTCCGGAAGAACAGCGCGAAGATAGTATTTAACAAGACTTTTGCTATCAATGATATAATTATCGTAAGCGTATTGCTTTGTTGTAACCAAACTTGTGCCTATTTAGAACACATACAATTAAAATTTTTTAATATCCTGATAGTGCTGTTTTGTTTTTGGTGTGATAGTAACCTTTTTGAGCTTCAACACCCCTTTTAATGTTTCCCACCCTTTTTTACTTTTTGGTTATTTATTATGTTGGTCTTTAAAAATATATCATGTTTATAAGAATTAGGAAGTTTTATTCCAAAACCTTTAAACTTACAACTACTTTTTGCCGTGATATAGCCATAGTTGCTAGCACGGCATAAAACACAAACAAACAAACAATTCAAAGCGTCTTGAACAAATCTTGACTCTCAATGGACTGAAACTTTTGTCTGAACTGCTGTACTCTATAGCAGGAATGAGAGCTCTTGCCCTTTCGATATGCCTGCCCATGGAAGCAAAAACATCTTTGACAGAAAGATTTGATACTTGCACAGTTGCATTCTACCGTACAACAGTATAAACCACCTTTTGTGTTTATTGTTGTTACTCTTGCAGACTTTGCTGACAGCCATTGAAGTCATTCGCCTAAACCACGCTGGCTAAACCGGAAGCGTTGTAGCAAGTAGCCTCGTTCTAGTAGTTGACTGAAAAAAAAATCGTCTGCAAGCAGTCAGGGATAGTAGTTCGTGTGAGGACGATTCGCAATCACGTGACACAGGGACAGAAATAATTATATCATGCGGGTATCATCATTTCTTGACTTAAGGAGACCGAGGTAAAGTCAATAAGAGATCAGAAGTGATGACAACAAATTGTCTGGAAGTTGGGATATTATGGTCAGACATTTAAATACTGATGTTCACAGTTTTAACAACTCATGGGAGCGTCAGAGGGGTCACTGCAGGTCAGCAGAGCCGTGATCAAAGGAGGCTAAACTGAAGTTCTCGGTGGGGAGAAGGAATGAGTGGGGGAGGGACGACAGACAGCTTGGTAGCAGTTAACGAACGTGGTTATCCCCCTTCACGCACACCATCTGCATCCGCGTTATCTCCCTTACCACTATACCCACCATCACCACTAGACAATCTGCATCCACATTATTTCCTCCTGCTTCCTTTCCGCTAAGCACGCATGATATCTATGTTGTCCACCACCTCACAATCTGCATGTATGAACTCTCCCTACCTCCCATAATGTCCTGCACACATACAAACAAATGTCTCGGTAAATGTTCGTCTAAAGTTCTCTCAGTCAACATTTTTTCTTGATATTAGGTCGACCTTTGTCTACACTCCAGTCCACTTTTCTGTAAGATGCCATCCAGTCCAAGTTTCTGTGAAATACAGTCTAGTCTCCTGTTGGGTGCAGTCCAGTCCACCTTTCTGTGGAACGACCGGTACGATCATCGATATCGACGAGAGACTGGCGGCCTGTCCTGGGTCGCACGCCCCTCAGACGGGTGGCCATGTGAGCAGCTGTTTCCAACATCTTCACCAGAAGGACGTGGAACTACGTCTAGGAGTCTACGTCACGTTTGTAACGCAGCTGTGCAGGAAGTTGGTGCCATATCCTTAGAGCTGCATGGGGTGGGCCTGCGACAGACATCGAGTCATTGAACTCCGAGAACGTTTTCTCTGCGTCTTCCTCTTTCGTCTCCAGGGGCTCGTCAACGGCCCGCCGCTTAATGACGCGGACTTGAGGAGCCCGCAGTACTAAAACAGTTTGTCACTGTCTTATAGTCTCCGCGCGCTCGTCTCCCCGCCACTTGCAGGAGCCAGCATGAGAGTGCACGAGCCCCGGTGCCGCGCCTGCGCGTGCGCGGCTGTCAGCCCCAGAGTCGACCGCTAGCCTCCATCAGCGCGCGTGCTATGGCGGCCACGACCAGACCGCGTGCCTGGACTGCGCTCCGCCACTTGCTTGTGTGGAGATATTGACCGCCTCCTGCCTCCTCATCTCACGCTCCCTCCCTCCTTGTCCGCCCGTCCCGGTCGTTGTGCTGGAGAGCGGCGTGTCTTCTCTCCCCCCCACCACAACACAACCCCAACCCCAACGATGACCGGTGTCCGGTTTTAGCTTCGGACACGAATCCCCCTTTCCCCACCTCCCCCCTTTAAGCACCCTTGATGCTCCAGAAGAACACTCCATTGCGTGGCAAGACGACCAGCGCGGCCATAGCGACGACGACGACGACACAGCTCACAGCCAGCAAGCGGCGCCACATCGCTCAGTCGCAAACTGCCAGCCCTGGCCTGCCGCCTCTGACGGTGGTGGTGGTGGTGGTGATGGTGGTGATGGTGGCGGCGATGACGTTGAACTGCTGTAGCCGTGCATGCCGCTCGTGACGTGCATGTGCCCGCGCTTTTGTCATGGTCACGCTTGACCGCTCTCGTGCACAAGCGGACACGCAGCGGTGCCAGCGACACCCGAGGTACAGGCAGCGAGCTGCAGGCCATGTGACGTGCGGTGTGCAGCGTGCAGCGCCCGCGGCCATCAAGTGCCGATGACCACTGCACGCAGTCGTTCACTCAAGTCGCTGCACAACCACGCTGCTGGCCCCCGCCGTGCAGCCAAGTCTGTCGTCGTATGCAAGTGGCCGCGTCTTCATGCTGCTGGCCTCCACACGGAGGAGAAGGGGGTCAAGCACGAGCTCGACGCTGAACTGGTCAGTCGTTGCTGTAGTCGCAGTGCGAGTCATTGGCGAGTGTGATGCTTCCTCCGACTAGGATGGCCGTGATTTGTGTGCTGCCCCAACTGCCGGCGTGTCTCTCCTCGCCACACTCCCGGTGTTGACCGGCGCCACGGGCATGAGTAGCGCAGGGGTGACTTCCTTCGGGGTGACTTCCGCTACGGCGTGTTCCCTCCCTGGCTCGCGGGATATGCGCCTGTCAACCATTCCACGATCTTCGCCGGTCATGTACGTTACTCTTCTCTCGCGTGACGTGTGTTACAGTCTTCGTGTGATGTTACGAGCGTCGTAGTGACGTGTCACGACCAGAAGCTTGCCGTATGTTGGTGCCACGAGCATCGTAGCCTTGTCACTCGACATCATCACATCGCCAGCAGCAGCGCCTGCCTGCACTTGAGCTTCATTGGCTACGTGGTGTGTAGCTGTGTTGGAATTTCACACACTATCCGTCCAGTTCACTAGATACGTCACACCCACTCCCACGTGTTGGATGTTCTAAACGATCTCTTACACTGTACGTCCTCAACGTGACACTCAGTACTTGTGTCACACTGGAAATCTGTCCGACATGTGTCAGCTTCACGTTAACATGGATGTCGTGTTGGAGGCTAGGTTGTGTGTCACGCCGTACTCTCGCCTAGTTACATAGCACAACACGTCACACAGCTAATCTGTGTGCGGAAGTAACGTCACGTCACCAGCACGTCCACTCCAAGCTGTGCACCCCATGGGCTGTCGTCACAGGATTGGTTATAATCTGCAAGTAGTCACTGATGATTAGTTGAAAGATAATCATTACAAAACACATCTTCTGTCGCCTTTGTCATCGTCTCAGCCTCGGTGTGTAGCTCGTTGGTCTGTCGGAATGCAGAGCATCAGAACCTTTATTTTCAGAGGTTAGCCATCAGAAGTATAGCAGTTGCTACACAAGCATCCCAACGGATTCCAAAAGAGTTGTCCCAAGACAGATGCTCAGTCTCCACGTTCCCAAACTTAGGAACAGGGTCACAATGAAAAGCTTTCATCGTTTGTTTTAACACATAAAATGTTAATTAACTTACAGATGTCACAAGTTACTGATGAAGGACAAGTCGCCGTTGCACTGGAGCCTGTTGCTGTGTGAGTAGAGCACAGAGAGCTCTGTAGACTACACCTAAACTCAGGCGCCACCTGTGGCATCAGCAACCCTCTTCTCCTTCGGTTACAGTGGAGACTACAAGTAACAACGCCCAGTTCTCAGCCATTCTCTGTTTGTATCTTGTTGATCGTCGACTAGATCCTTGATGGTGTGTGGGTTTGGATGATGTCACTGCCGACTTGTGTATGCACGTCCATGCCAAGCTTGCTGCAGTAGACTCTACCGATGACCAGTTACCTGCAACGGCCAGACCCAGTGGATTTGTTGATCTGTAGGTTTGTTTTCTGATTTGTTTGCTGAGGCACTGACCCGCGAGGTTCAAGTTCATGTCGTGCTAGACTATGACACGTGACCTTAGGTCACTAGCTGTGACGTCAGAAGGGTAGGTCTCTGCGTGGACAGTAACATTGTCACAGTCAGGATGCTTCTACACGTGCGCGTACCGCGTCCCAAGCCGGAAGTGACGTCTTCAGGCTGTTAGTGAGGTGAAACGTGGCGCCGTTGGCGGCAGGAGGGGGGAGTGGCCCGGATGCATGCGCTTAACATGGACTGCTGCAGCAAGCGGCGCATCCTCACCTCCATGACCAGCGTGTGCGCATGTGCAGCCTTTGGACTGCTGTGTATCGCCGTGGCAACCGACTACTGGCTATTCACCAGCGAGAAGTTCAGCGGAAATGGCACGGCGCGTGCTCTGTATACACACGTGTACAGCGGGCTGTGGCACAAGTGTCAGTACAAAGGTGAGCGAGCATGTCACACACACACACCTGCACGCTCATCACTCCTGTTGTCTCATTGTGTGACATTTAATGTGACAACAAAGACGTTTACAGTAAGGTAAGCATGCATGTACAGGTGTAACACACCTGAAGCCATGAAATCAGCAGGTGTAATAGAGAGACAGGTGAGACAAAGCACAGACGACATTTGTTGCTTGCAGCTGGCTATGGGCTATGGTGCTGTGATGCTGACCATTTGTTTCATTTGTTTGTGTGCTATACTTGTTTTGACTATATACTTATTTAACTATACTTGACATGTGCTATATACACTTTGTCATACTTACTACGTGTGCTATACTGTGTCATGTGTAGCATATACTACGTGTGCTATACTGTGTGTGCTGTATCACCAATACCATGAAGATTAGTTGTCCTGAGGTCAGATCTCGTCTCAGGCACGCTGTTCTTTCTTTCTTTGTTTCCACTACATCCTAAAGATTTGTGGTTAAGTTGTGGAATACAATAATATCCAGCGTGCTGCTGTCTACACTGCAGTTGTACTGAGTCTGAGACTGTCTGGATTCAAGCAATTCAGTTCACATGTGCTGAAGGTGTTAATTTTCTCTTCCTATAAGTTAAAGATCTAACCAAGTGTCATTTCTCCTTAATATTTGCCTCAAGGTACAATCAACGGAAGAGATGGTAGCGTGGGTGAGTTGGAATGTCCAAGTTTTAAAATGAGTATTTTCTCAGATACACGTCTAGCCGTTACTACAATCCTCAGGCCACACCCTCTCAACTCTCATTGTATCCTGAGGGTCTTTCTTATCTCCAGGTCTTCAATTACAAACATCTGCTGGTCTGTTTGTACTTCTTTGGTCTAAAACTGAACACAGAGCTGGGCAACACTGTACCGTTGGACTGTCCAGGGAGTAAACAGACAGGACAAGTTATGAAAGTGTAACTGACTGCAGTCTGTGGGTTTTTTCAAACCAATGTTTAGGAAAGGTTATAAAAGCTTTGATATACAAACTCTCAGTGCAGCAGTGATATTCCTACACCCAGATGCCAGCCCGCTGGACCTGCGTAGTGTCGAAATACCGATGAACACCAATTAGTTATATCACGGGGTATGATCTGGAAGAATGTCCATTCATCATGGCAATCAGGGTTTGATACCCAGGCTCACCTCTCGTCTGATAACGACTAGCGAACGGTTATGTTGGTACGTGTTGTCGGGGGATGTAAGTGGGTTGAAGAAGCTGGACTGATGTAGTGGTTGACAAGACTCGTCACTTGTCCCTCTCCTGTGAGGTGGTAAAGAGGTCCTGCATGGACCAATCAATCCACTCCTTCACGTCTACCACCATCTCTCCTGCTGTCCGAGTCGTCATCGACCTCCCTCCAAGGTAGCCTGCAGGATGGATGACAGAGTGTCGTGTCGAGCCACACAGCCCAACAAGACCAGCGAGTGTCGCTTTGTAGTTGAGAGAAATGGTTGCTGGGGCCTCCTGGGAGCGGCGGCCGCGTGCTTGGTACGAAGTCATTGGTCTTACCTCCCTGCACGAGAGTCGCCTCAGGCACTTGGTCTGGAATTACTGTATCCTCCTCTACAGGGGGGAAGGGGAGGCAGCATGGCGTTGCAAGGAGGGGTGTTAAAAGTGCTTACTTTCTTTTCTTACAGACATTTATCATACCTCTGCACTCTAAATTCGTGAGTATGTTTGAGAGTAGTTCACAGCCGCAGCAACTAGCCACGCAGTAAGCTGACTGGAAACAACAATGTCAAGCCAATTTGGCTGCTTTCTAACCATTTTCCCAGATAATTGTCTCTAACAGTGTTATCTGTCTTATATATCTGGTTGTCATGGCACGCAGGATGTTGTTAACCTGTGTTTGCTGCCCTTGGCTATTGCATGGTAGTCTCAAGGACCGTGTCAGTCATTACACCTGTACACTGCACACCTGCACATGGTCATTAAACATGGCGGGTACACGCACACAACCAGCTCACCAGTCAACCACCTAACCACAGACTGGCCAACACCCGCTTATTTCGAGGGTTGAGCAACAAAGAGAACGAAAAAAGAGTTTTCACACAGACTACAGTTACCTACTTTTGCCAACACAATTTAAAAAAACCTGTTATCCTCCCACTTCTCCATCACCAAAGATGCAGCTAATCAGTTGTTACCAACGCAGTGCCATGCCAACACACGGGTGCCAGAAGTATCACCTCCACACGATGTTTACAGATGTAAATAATTAGTTTACATACTGTGTAATAGAGAATGTCATAACACTCAATGTGTTTGCGACGGACGGTCAGGTTGTTGTCAGTCCCACCCACTGAGCAGCGAAACAAAACTTCATTGCTTTCTCATCAGCAATGGTCGGCGGTCTGCACGACCAAGAGTAGAGTGCTTGGAGTCTCATGCAGAAGGGAATTTCAGATTTTTGTTGTTGTTTACACGACTGTGGCACTGGTGCGGGACCCTCTCAAGCTGCTCAGCAGTCTTAGGTCTAGGGTAGGTGTGTGTGTACACGCTCGCCCACGTGCTGATTATTATTTTATTTTTAGTAAAGGAAATAGAAATAGAAATAGAAGACTTTATTTTGCCAGTTTGACTCGTTTTCGATTTTAAGTGATAAGTGGAATGATTACTGCATTGTACAGTCCATTGTAGCCAACTTCTGGCTAGTGAGGGTGGGTGGCTGGGTAGATTAAAGCTTTGGTGCAGTTGTTTGAGTCTTTACCGGGTGGCTCAGACAATGGGTAGACACTGAGGCTCCAGCCTGACGTTCACTTCACTTCTGTTGGTTTTCAGTCTATCCCACGTTTATACTTCATTGTGAATTATACAATGAAGTGCGGATAATGACAAGCGAAGTGTAAGCAGACTACACACTACAGTCAGCACACTACACACTACTGTAAGCACACTACACACTACTGTAAGCACACTACACACTACTAGTAACAGACTACACACTACTGCACACTACACACTACTGTAAGCAGACTACACACTACAGTGAGCACACTATAACATAGTTGCTTACGACTATACTGATGTAAAAGCTAACAATTAGTTTAAAACAAGTTGTCTGGACAAGTCGTTCACCCATCTCCCCCCGGGGAGGGGAGGCCGTGCTGGCTGTCGATGGCTCTGTTAAGGTGTCTGACAGTGTTTGACTGATGTGTCTTGTGTCTTGTGTCTTGTAGTGTTTGACTGATGTGTCTTGTGTCTTGTAGTGTTTTGACTGATGTGTCTTGTGTCTTGTAGTGTTTTGACTGATGTGTCTTGTGTCTTGTAGTGTTTTGACTGATGTGTCTGACAGTGTTTGACTGATGTGTCTTGTGTCTTGTAGTGTTTGACTGATGTGTCTGACAGTGTTTGACTGATGTGTCTTGTGTCTTGTAGTGTTTGACTGATGTGTCTTGTGTCTTGTAGTGTCTGACAGTGTTTGACTGATGTGTCTTGTGTCTTGTAGTGTCTGACAGTGTTTGACTGATGTGTCTTGTGTCTTGTAGTGTTTGATTGATGTGTCTTACAGTGTTCTAACGTGTCTTGGTGTTGAGGCTGACATGTCTTGTGGTCTTGTGCCTCTCATGTCAGACTTGTCGCCTCCCCACTTTGAACACAACAATAGTGTAAGATGTCTTGTCACAAGAGACAGCTGTCAGTATTGTGTGATATTCTTAAGCTTTAACAATACATGTTGCTGTCTTTGGAAAGATTTCCCCCCAAAATACTTGATGTGATGTCCTTAAACTAATCATCCAACCAACTGACTGTCAAGCAAACAACATTCATTGTGCTGCTGCTTCGATCCAATAAGTTAGAAGAAACATTTTATGTGTAAGTGTCATGCACACTTGTTACTCTGTTCTGATTATCACTTGTTGCTAGTAATTAACACTACTTTGACTGCTGTCTCACTCTCGCCATGATGGAGACAGCATCTGACATCACCTGCCTGTGATGCCGCGAGTAGCTGGAAGGTCAGGAAAGATAGTTCAATTATGTTTCAGTCATTGGGAATTGATTTTTCTCTCGATCACCTTTGTAAAGTCAGGTGGCCACTCTCTACATCTTGGTTGACTGGAACCGGCGTGCTTCTATGTTCGAGCGTCTGTGCAATCACCACTAGGGCGACTAGGCTATCCGCTGTTACCGCGTGTTGCTAGAACCCCTCGGCTATCCGCGTTACTAGGACCACTAGCTGTCCGTTGCAATCACCACTAGGGCGACTAGCGTCGCGTTACTACTAGCTGTCCGTTGCTAGGCGACTAGCTATGCGTGTTGCTAGAACCCCTCGGCTATCCGCGTTACTAGGACCACTAGCTGTCCGTGTTACTAAGATCGTTTTGCCTGCTCGAGACTGTTTCCACGAGGGAATGTAAATGTACCTGACTCCACAGAGGTTGAGGGAAGGGAAGACAGCAAGGGGGGAGGAGACAGGCACAGTTGGCAGGCATCAGCAGAACTACATCGGCCAGTCGCCCTCAATGGTCAACGCAAAGTACAAGAACTTCGAGGGAAGGAAGCTGAGATGTTGGTATAACCTGACTTGTGTAATCAGGTCAAGGCTGTTCAGCTTCATTTTACCTTCTCTAAGATAATACTTGCAGAACACTTTCCCACACCCCATATACAGGTCAAAACCCACCCCACGTACAGGTGACTGATTCAATGATGCAAAGGTGCATGTTGCTCGTTGTACAAGAGTGGGACCTGGACAGACTTGTAAGGTTGAGCGGAATCTTCATTCAGGTCAAAGGAAACTTCACACAGGCGGGGGCAGGGGGAACTCAACCCCCACACTGTTGGCTACCTCCATCTCTCTCTCTCTCTCATTGATGTGAAGAACTGCAGTCAATGTTATTGAAGTCTATATATTTGCCCATAATTTGCTCTGTATCGTTTCTAGCCACCGATACAGCTTCTTATCGTCTAAAATAAAAAAAAATGGAGCTTTGTGTTAAAATTTACAAAACAAACATAGTCTACGAACTTCCCGTAGAAAGAACACAAGACCTGGTGAGGGTTGTCGACAAGTGTAGCATCCTTTACTTCACTGCAGCAGCTTATGAACAGCCGAGCCTCGGCGTTGTCTTTAAATTTCTCAACAACCGTTTTTCGTTTTGTGATTTTGAATTCGATGCGGTAATTGGTGCTACAGAAGCTAGTGCGAGCTTTACAGAGTGCCATGCTCTTGCATTCCGTGTGGTCTTTGTCCCTGCATCCAGTGCTTGACTTACGCCTTGGTTGTCTCCCTGGAATACATTCCTCGCATACCTAAAGCCTCTCCTGTCACATAAATACATCTCTTGCCTACCTTAAAGCCTCTGCTGTGCAAGGATGGAAGTCTCGTGGTTTCGTTAAGCCTAGCATCATGTAATTGTCTGTTGCTACTTTATTCTTTGTTTCTTTTTCTTTTGTTTCTCTACCTTGTCGCCGTGATATTGTCGGTGTAAAACACTACCAACCAACCAACTTCGATACCCAGCAACAATTAGGTATCCCTGAGAGTTTGTAATGGGCAAACACAATCAACAGAAGCAGTAAGAGCAAGTCAGAGGCTGACCTGGAGCTGACCTTACTGCTCTAACACACTACTCTAGTATCAGTTGTTATTTTTGCCAAGTTTGCTCGTAGCTAGTCGATGGAGAGTCTGGGGAAAGTTCCACAACTCAAAGTCATTCAAGGGATTGCTAAGCTGATGCGACAGGGCAGATGACTGCAAAAGCGACCTCAGGATTGGCATTAGCTGGCCGCGAGTCAGGCCACTGAGCCGGCCAACAGGTTGGCGGTTGTTGCCGGCGAGCCCGGGCTCTGAGGGGCGCTGTTCGTGTCTCACAGTTTGAGCTTTTCTCCACAGAGGATGTTGAGGATGTGCACGGAGATCAACTGATGATCAACAGGTGCGGCTTTGTAGTGGGAGATGCACGGTGTAATCAGGTTAGCCAATAAGCGAGGCCGGACAACAGTGTCGCAGCCTTTGCTTGGCGTGACTTGACCTGACAGGGACGTTGACCAGGACAGGACACCAGTCCTTCAGTGTCAGACTGGACCTATAGCCGGGCCTGCAGGGAGATTCATTCAGGATGAGTACCAAGGATAATAGACAAATGGAGAGAGAGACTAGCAGGCAGGCAGACAGGAGGAGAAAAGCTATGTCGCCACGTACAGGCGGTGCGCTGCCCGCAGATGCGAACACTCGATATCCCCATTGTGTCACGGAGGGGAAGGAGCAGGGGAAGTCATGGGAGACAGGAGGCTCCTCTAGGTGCCGTGTGGCTGAAGGGTAGGTGGTGAAGACAAGGGTGACTGGGTGCCGTGCGACTGAAGGGTGAAGGCAGTGAAGACACTAGGTGTCACGTGACTGGAGGCTGGCGCTGCATCTGTCCACATGCACTCTTAGCGAATTGTCGTGCTGCGCAGCATGTTCGTGATGGAGTGGAGTATGAGGAGAGGGGGTGTGGTTCTGGAACATTCCCCCTCGTCTACTCCATATCATGTTATACTTGGTGGTCTGGTGGTTAGCGTCTCCACTTCACAGTAGAAGATTTCTATTCGCGGAGTCTGTTTCCAGCCTTGAGCTAGCAAACTTCCGGTTTTTACCTTTATTTTACCTTTACTTTTTATCATTTATTACTCTACGGGATCGGAAGGTAAAGAATCATGAAAACCCAGCCTTCAGTACATAAAAAACAACTGAAAGACTGGTATGTTTGTGTTTTAAAGCCACGGTCTGATAGGTATCTTTTGTAGGAAGTGGCAGACGAATGTGAGACTGTTCTCAATCATTACATCTCCTTATTTGTCCAGCTCCTGCTGCTGCCCCTTCACACGTGGGCTGTGTAGGATTCATAGTTGGTCCGGTTTATATGTGATTGTCAAAATGCAAAGATATGCCTCAGGTCCACATCTCATTACTTGCAAGATGCTTCAAAATGGTCATCATAAAACCAGACATATTCTTAGAGCTGTTCAACACAATGCTCGATCATGATTCCTTCCCCAATACATGAAACGTTATAGCAGTCCCCATCCCCAAACAAGGTATTATACAAAGATTTATTAAATCCAGGTTAACATGTAAAGTCGAAACATCCTGTCCCCAGAACAGAGTAGGTTGAAGTGAAAGAGTAGTGTGATGAATCATAGTCTGATGGAGCAACAGCAGCCTTACAGCAGAAAATAATGTTCATACGAAAAATGGAGTGAACCTATGTGGTGTATTCTTAGATATTGAGAGAGCCTTCTGACATAATGGTCTGCTTCTCCACCTGAGACATAGAGGCACGCCAAAGATAGTTCATTAAATGGAATTTTTTCTAATGTTATTAAACAGGAAAAACTCAGTAGAGGTTAAAGACTACAACTACCTGAGAGACATCTCTTAGCAATGGAGTTCCGGTCTCTCAGTCCCTTACTGTTTAACGGAGACCTAAGCCACGAGGATTAAACACGTAAAAAGAAAACAATTTGCAAAGGATATTTACCTCCTACAGAAACTAGAAATATATAAAACGATAAACACTCAAATGACCTAAAAACATAGGATTAGTAAAGAGCCAAGAGGACCCTAATGGACAGTGAAATTGGTGAAATATAACGGCTTACCAGCCATTTCATACCAGCACAGAGTATACACATAAGTATTACAAACTCAGAAGAAATAATTAATGCTAAACCATTTGACTATCACAGCTCACAGAAACACTTTGGGTGTAAATTCTTTTTTTAAAATAAACATTTGGAACATACATTGCTACATCAGCCAAAAAAGAATAAAGCTTAACGAGAGTGGTGAATAAACACAAGTAGGTTGTTATCTATCATCTATCATTGTTGGTCTACGCAGAGAGTGCGATCTATTGGTGGTGTTGCTGCGCGTTTTAGCTCTCGTTGTTGTTATTATTAGCTGGGAATAAAGAAAGTTTAGAGGCCGGACTAGAATGGCGAAGAGCGGGGCGACAAGGAGAAGGAGCGCGTGGCGGTTACCTCCTGTGTGATGAATGGCACCAGGCGGAGGGCAACACCAGCAGACCACGGAGGTCGACTCGAGTGGTGAGCCGTCAACACTTCACACAAATATTGTGGGCGACGCCGTGAAGACAACACGAGGACATCGTGCAGCTAGTGTCAACAATGCCCGCTCCTAGTGGCAGTTAGTGCAGCTCGTGCAGGTGTTAGTGTGGTTACCATGGTGAAATCTTGTTACACGATACAAATGTGTGGTTATAAAGGACATCATTATATGACATCATTACACGGCATCACATCTTGTTACACGATACAAATATGTGGTTATAACATCATCATATGGCATCCAACCTGGTTACATCACATTACTGCTTTCATATTTTATTTGTCAGACAGGTCAATCAGCAGGTTTATCGGCTAATATCACGTGACAAGACTTCTCGTGTCAACGACTTCTGACCTTTAACCCTGTGTTGCAGACCTGGATATCAGTCCGCCCACCTGCACCTACATCATTTACTTCACTGCTGATGACGACAGAGAGGGACTAGGGCCCACAGAAGCTATTCTGCGTCAGTATCTCCTTTATGTTTGTTTGACGTCAGTATCTCCTTGATGTTTGTTTGACGTCAGTATCTGCTTCCTGATGTTTTCTGACTTCAAAATCTCTTTCTTTACGCTTGTCTGACGTCAGTCTTCACCATTGTCAGGTCAATGTATTTGTTCGAGCTCATTCACAATGTTTTTGAACCAGTTTCACAAAGTATATTTTGTTTCTGCGACAAAAAGTGTTTTACTCCAGCAGCACTATTTAAAATTGCTTTTTCCTTTATGCAAACAAATTCATACGCCTCACAGTGGGGAAAAGCTGAGCATTATTGTTTTTTTGTTTGTTTCTCTGTTTGTATTTTATAGCTCTTCATATTCTTATATCCTTAAAATTGAGTAAACCATATAATGTAGCTACTGGGAAAGGAGCACACCGCACAATGTATTCCTGAAAATAGCATACCGTACACTTGACGTGTTTGTAAATGTGAGTGTTTGACCTTTTGGTAGAGAACTCCTCTCTACGTAGTACATTAGAAATACGCAAGAGAAATATTTGATGTTTTTATATATCCTATTTATTTGACTAAAGCTGAAACTAGATGCATCATTTTTATCAAGGAAATTATCATTACTCTAAGCATTACTGATTTGAGTAGAGAACCTAACAGTATCGCCCACAGACTACCAAACTAACGTGAAGAAATGCGTCAGGCCCGGGAAGTGTTTCAGGTACAAGAATATCTCACACGAACAAGAGCTACAGAAAGATCGAAGTTATTCTATCCACAGGCGAGCTACACAAGAATGAAGAAAACAGAATTGTGCTTTCAAGCGGTCAATACTGCTGAAACAGGAAAAACATGGAAGACTCGATTTTAAACTAAACTGTTAGCTCCAAGTCAAGCCACACCATGCGTCTGGCAGCTTGTCTCAGAACTCCTCCAGTTCTTGTGCTCGCAAAAACAACAACATAAGTTCTTTGTCTGCATGTAAACAACAAAAGTGTTTTGTCTACATGTCAAGTGTATTTACCTGTTAAAACCATTCAACAATCTAAAGAATGTCTGACCGCACGGCGCCTTGTATATCAGTAGAAAAAGTGTCATTTGTCAATTTTTTTTCAGCCTTCGTTTCTGTAAGTCAGTTATTTGTTCTTGTGTTTCCTATAGTGAGAGGGGAATGTGACATATATCAGTAAGCATAGAACAGGGGCTTGACTCTGATTGCAGTGAACATCCGGAGGGCCACCGTGTTCCCACTGGTCAGCCTCCTCATTCTGCTCATCGCAGGCATCATGTGCTTCCTGGGTCACTGCCACATCAGCAGGAAGATTCTCACCTTTGTGTCGGGGATCCTCTTCGTCCTCGCAGGTGAGCAGTCTTGACCTTGACCTTGTCTTCACCATCAGCATCACTACATTCACTTACACACAGCTCTGTAATGTTAGTCTCAGCTGTCCAAGACTTTAAACATCTCTAACTATTGCTGCTAGCGACCTCTGCTTCACTCAATACACTTTGTTTTAAACTGTAGTGACGGAGTCTGATGTATTCAGTTCACCTTTTATTTTGTTACAATGTTTTTCTCTTCTCTCTATTACACACATACACACTCACACAAGATTATATATATCCAACACGAATTGTCGCATATCGCTTGCCTAGCGGGATTCCTGTATTTGTAAAATTAATATTATTCCAGTTTTAGTTTTTGTAACTTTTTTCTTCCCGGACGCCATAACTCTTAATACGTTTTGTCGGCGGAACACGAGACACTTTGCAAGTAAAACAGAAAACAATGGTGCTTGATTGAATCCACTCCGCCTGGGCTTCACGGTATAATCCAGGCGAAGAGGGAATGAGAAATGCTAACGAAGCTTGCAAATGGAACATTAAGCGTGAAGACCTCAACGTCAGTCACAGCGCTGGAGGTTAGAGAGGCAGGGCGCGATGATGGCGGCAATAACGTCCTCCATAAACTGCTGGCTGCACACGGCACTTCTACTGCTACAGTAATACATCATAGTGTGGGACAGTTACTACTGTTACAGTAATACATCATAGTGTGGGACAGTTACTACTACTTCAGTAATACCTCACACTACAGGACACTTGCTACTGCTACAGTAATACATCATAGTGTGGGACAGTTCCTACTGCTAGAATAATACCTCACACTCTAGGACAGTTCCTACTGGTACTACTACAATACCTCACACTGTGGGACACTTGCTACTGCTTCTACAGTAATGCATCACACTATGGGACAGTTACTACTACTACTGCTACAGTAATACCTCACACTACAGTAATACCTCACAGTTCTTACTGCTACAGTAATACCTCACAGTGTGGGACAGTTCCTACTGGTAACTACAATACTTCACAGTGTAGGACAGTTCTACTGCTTCTACAGTAATACCTGACACTGTAGAGACGTGTGCAGCCTACAGATGCTCCATAGGACTGTATAGGAACTATCAGCGTCTCTCTCTCTCTGACACACACACATACACATATATCTATACACTTGATATCGCAATGTCGTGTATACACAAGTGTCTATCTTTATTTAGGAGGAAACCTCTCCCTGGGGCCTCCTGAGTGCGTGGTATCATATTGAGCAGACAAACCCACTGACTTAAAAGCCTTCTGCTACTTTTCCCCAGATATACTCATAAGTTTGTTTGTTTGTTTTGAAAGATGTATGAAGATTAGTCTTGTACACTGTGAGAAACTTGCAGCTGTGACTTATTTCATAGTTAGCAGTTCATGTTTACTTTGTTTATGTTGTCTATATTGCTGTTGTTACCCTGCTGCTGAAACTCAGATTAATTGTTATTTTTAAATATCATTATTAAATTATTGTTAAAATATAAAATACAGACTAATGCGAGCACAAACACACTAACCGATGGAGTAATTGCTAGCTCGTGTGCTCGATGTTCCAAAGTAGGCCTGGAAAGAAAACTGTCAAGGCACCATTAAAATGCCTCTAGCTTCCTTGCCAAACCTTTTACTTTCAAGAATTAAAGAGAGAGACGAAACTCGGGAATTTCTAGCACGCTTCTGGTCGTCGCCATGGAGATCTGGAAATGAGTTGGCTCCGCCAGCATGGTGAGTGCGAGGCTAACGAGGGCCCCCCCGCTGTTTGCTCTCAAGGTGAAGCTGCCAGCGGCACCCGGCCTCCCACCCCTCCACACCCGGTTCCCCACACCAACACCCCTCCACACCCCTCCACACCCCACCCCGCCCTGCATGCACCACGGCGCTGACTAAATATGCGGCTACAGACAGGAGTGTTTTGCCTGCAGTGGAGGCAGCACACGAGCTGTACTCACGTCCGCCAGGGTGTGTGGCCAGCCGGGAAATCAATTGGGAGGAAGAAGGACCTGGGCTTTGAAATCGATAGTCGCAAGGCTTCCTCGCCAGCAACTACCTCCCACGTGCCGCCTGCCCGCTCCTGGTGAGCACGCTGCCCTGTCCACATCCTCCCCGACACTCTCCTCCTCCACAGTCTCAACGTTCACAGCCAAGGGGTCGAGGCCGTGGTGGTGAGGGAGGGAGAGACAGGGGGGAGGGAGAGGGTGAGAGAGAGAGAGGGAGGAGGGGATGGTGGGGCTGGGAGTGAGGTCTACAAACAGCTGTTAGCCGAGATGCGCACATGGTGATGAGGAGAGTTTGCGTGCACTTGTGAAGGACAGTGAACACAGTTGCCGTGCACTCACTCGCACACTCACTCACACACTCACTCACTCGCACACTCACTCAACACTCACTCGCACACTCACTCACACACACACTCGCACACTCACTCGCACACTCGCTCGCACACTCACTCGCACACTCGCTCGCACACACACTCGCACACACACTCACGTGCACACTCCAGTATTGATTCACTCGTCTGAAAATGGCGTCCAAATGGCATCTCATTTACTGCCATGCTTGTTCTGATCAAATAAATCCCAGTCCAAATGTTTTCCGTGAAAGGAATGTTCCTGTCTGTTGTGAGCTCGCCTGAAAATGAAGTCAAACTTGCATTTCGTTGAAAGTAATGTAAAAAATTTTTATCCAATCTTTACTTTTATTCTTTTCAGATCATCTACATCTTCTCAACTGTCCCAAGAAACAATAAGACCTAGTACACCTTCATTTAATTTTGTTGAGAGTTGTGCTAATGTCCTGTGTTGTAAATGACTAATTGTTAGTGATGACATGGTGTTGGTGATGCTGTCATCACATCGCTAGACACAAAATTTGTTTTTCCGTTAATGTTACAGTCGTCATCAGGACATCAGTTATTGACAAACAAACTTACTCAACCCTGTCATACTCGTGAATGATATTCGTGTTGAAGCAGTTTGCACCACCTTGGTGTACGTGGTGTGTGTGTACATGTAATTATTGTATCACCATGTAGGTAGTGATAGTGTTCATCATGTGTCCTGCTGATAATTATTGTATCACCATGTAGATAGAGTCTGATATTGTACATCGTGTGTCCTTGCTGATATTGTATAATCAGCTGATACTGTTTGACTATTTCTGTATAACAAGGTGGATAGTGGCTGACATTGTAGTAACAAATGGTTACTACAGACACGTAGTTGTTCCTTAAACTATATGAGTAGTTTGTCACGTATTTCTGTTTAATGTAAAACTAAATAATTAGAGGTAAGAAGCAGTATCAAACTGAGTACCGATGATATACTCTTAGATTAATACAGATTAAAAACAAAGTCCAGATAATGTACAATTGACATTAGTAAAAAATAAAATAAAAAAATAATAAATAAATAAATTAATTAAAAACAGAGTTACAATAGTGTACACTCCTTTTAATACAGATAATTCTAAACTGTAATTACAGATAATTACTAGTGATTACAGAACGTCACAAACATTATTTTCTGATCAAGCGATGGCCCAACTCTTTCTGTATTGTCTATTATGAAGACAATATATATATATTGTCAATTTGTCTGTGTGTGTGTGTGCGTGAAAGGGTTTTTGTATGTTTACATGCTTCCCCGCCCACGTTAAGATACTAGTGTAAGTAAATGAACAGATTGTCAATGGTAGTTGCTGTCAACGTAGCTTATAAAGTGTGTGTGTGCGTGCATGCGTGTGTATGTGTACGTGTCGGTGTTGCAGGTCTGTGCACGCTGGTGGGCATCATTCTCTACATCGGCAGCATCACGGAGGAGGTAGGTAACAAGCCGCGCGCCACCATCGAGGAGCCCAAGTTCATCTACACCTACGGCTCCTCCTTCATCATGGCTGTCGGCTCCTTCATCCTGACGGAACTGTCGGGCGTGTTCGCTGTGTATCTGTACATCACCAAACACAAACACTCACAGCGCAAAAAGCTGCATGCTTTGAAGACAGAGAGCAACGACAGGGTGGGCAACTGGCGCTACAGAAAACCCACGAGGAACGAGAACTCGCAAGCGCCCTCGCGAGACAGATCGCAGTCGCGAGACCGGTCACGTGACCCGTCGGCGAGTCGCTCGGAGACCTACTTCACGTACACACCCATCTCAGATGCTTCTCACGAGCTGTCCAGCTACATGTTCCAGCGCGACAGCACCGACAACACCATCTCCACCACGGCCGAGATGCACGCGCCGCGCCTGGACTCGCACGTGCCGCCATCGGCGCCTTCTATTGACATTGTCAGGAGGACAACGCCAGTCTGAGGACAAGGACGAAATCCCAACTGGGAAACAACTCTAAAGTAATAATGACAGCAAGGACACGGCTAGGTGTTTGGAAATGCAAATGAACTGTAAATATTTTGAACTCTCTTTTTTTTTTCAGGATGACTCAATACGAAGAGAAAGAAAATTTTGAAAAGATAACAATTGTCCTTTGTAGGAGTGACAAAATAAGTAGTGGGAAACATGTAAAATCCGTCATGGTCATGAGAGTTTGGAGTTGTGTGTCGAGAGATAAACGCCGTGTAGATCACAAGTAAGCAAACACGACATATGGGAGGCTACTCTTGTATACAGGAGTAAGGTTACCTGGCTGCAGGCCTGTGAAAAGTACAGAAGGAAAACAAGCTTCTGTTCCACGTAATCACCTGGAGTTGTGTCCCCAAACCACAGACGTGAACTGAATAGGCCAAATAGCAACTCCCACGCTGAAAACATCGGCAGCTACCCGGGGTCAGCGGGTGAGATAAGAGGAAGGGTTCACGCCACCATTTTGAACGAGATATGACCGTTGGGGAAAATTGTGTCGCAAGGCGGGTAATTCATTATAACTGAACGGCTCACGTATACTTACATGCTTACATATACACCATCATCTGTAACGTTGACAACACCCACAAGTCTCCATTGTTACCATCGGTCTGCCAGCAGGTCCATCGACGAGGTTGTACAAATGTTTAGTAGGACGGACTATGACCAGGTGTGTGATCGTCTACTCTATGCCCAGGACACACCCACCATACCACCTGTTGCAGAATGTCTCAAGGGGGGATGATCCATGAGATAATGGCTGACAGTAGGGAGAGTGAGACATTGATAACAACCTGCATGAAGAACACACAACAGGGGAAGCAATGACAGGTGCTTGCACAGACGGACGACCTGACAGTAGGAGTGATCTGTGGGAGTTCTTTGATGTAGTCGGTTATTCTCGAGGTATTCACGTCCCTGTCAATACTCAAACTATGTTGATTAGCTCTGGTGTACTGAGAAGGCAATGCCTCTTGGCAGTCTAGACAGTGGGGAGAGGTCAGGTCAACTCAAATGCCTCCCTTTTATAATACAATCCTCCGACAAGTGCAAAGTACTGCTTCCTGTAAGGGACCTTACTCCTGCCTCATAAAGGCAATCAGACCAGGGAATATGTAATAAAGGGAATATGTAACTCTAAAACTCGTAACCTGCAACTGTACTACTTGGCGGCTCTGTCAGTTTAATCAGTTTGTATTATTTGCTGTCATACAACAAAGTCCATAAAGCAAGTCAAGTAACTTAATTTTAGTTTCTAAGACTTCATCTCAAAATCTCAAATCTGATAAAGTGGACTGGCTTCAGGTTGGGAAAAGACTAGAAGAAAGTGTGCAGTACCTTGTGTCGATAGACTGAGACTACGTTTTCATCCAGATACGAATTGTGTGTGGTTTCTTGTTTGGATTCGAACCGTAAAGCCCTTTCTTGTTTAGAGACAAAACGGTATCTGCTTTTTGTTTATAGGCACAATGTCTGCTAGGACATCATTCTTCTGGAAGTTCCGAAGTGTGAGCCTAATGACACATGCACAAAAAAAAAAACCATTTTAACAATACCGAGTTCTCGCCGAGGAATCTGATTCTCCATTGCGAAGTCTTTGACATTGTCCATGATGAAGTCTTTGTCACTCTGAGTCTTTGCTGTTCTGCATGGCAAAGCTGTTTTCACTGTGCACAGAGAAGACTTGCAGTCAACCCTTGCCTCGAGAACATGAGAACAGCATCTGATGTCTGCAGTCATCTCTACATGGCAGATGGATGGTGTTGAGCTATCTTCACGTGTAACTTGTCCTCGTCTCACAAGTAAAATGGACAGAAGTTACTTCCGGTTGTTCTGTTTTCGGTGTTAGTTGTATGGTCATTATTTTCCCCAGTTTCCTGCTTTGGTGCATGGCACACAGTCTTTTATGTCTCAGCCGCCAAAACCACTCACAGTTTCTCCAGGTGTGGAGTTCAGATCCTGCGTCTTCTACATACTACAGAAAATTACTACCTATGACTATTTGTGTTTACCTTACTGGATCTTTAGTGTGAAAGTTTCTTTTGAGACTTTAGTTGATATTCTGGTGGCTTCTGTATCGAAGCATATTCTGTGTCATTTTGATTGAGTTAGTGAGGATAGAAAGCACAAAGACGCCCCATACCCTTAAATGTCTGACAACTTTTTTTCTTAAGCGAAAAGTGAAGCCAGGCTGACTACACGAGCACTTCTGATGTTTTAAGACCACAGGCAAGTCTCGCTGCCGTCGGTGATCTCGTGACACTGACGAGGGTTTCCAGGATTATGAACGTCATCGGACGAGATCGTCGAGCTGTTTCTCTCCTTTTTACCTCCGGCTGGGCGCCACTTTCACTTTTTATGTCTTATCTAATTTCCCTCGTGTCTGCCCATGTCCTGGGCACTAGAAGTGACCCTCCTTTCCCTCTTCTTTGATTCTTTGATGCCGGTTAGAAGATAAGCAAGAGCTCAACAGTTTAGCTCGTTCTGAGCGGACGGCTCTCATCAAAGTCGGCCATTGCCCACCTTCCGACCACTTCTTGTCACCTAATTTGTTATAATATGGCAGACTCAAGATCACATGCCATCAGTCTTATGTCTGCTGAAGGATATTTAAATTTGTTTTATAGTTTTGATCCCCACTGAACCGTCCAAGACTCACGATGAAGTGACGATTGGACACTGTAGCCAGCTAATATCGCAATTTGAAGGACAGTATCACCGTCGACGATCGAAAAATACTTTGATGATGAAGACAGATATTTAAAAAATCATGCACGGAGAAAGTACCTTTTTAAATTAGCTGTTATATGCCGTTGGAAAAGTTTTCTTGCGGCACTGTGAAAAGTTAAAACCAGGCCTGTAAGGATTCACGAAATTTACGGACACACACAGCTGTCTACACGACTTCAAACTGACTTTTTGTGGATATTCTTTTACAAAGACGCTGCTGCTGACACTTGTCAAAGACCACCGTGGTCTACAAGGGTTCCTCCCACCCCAGGTGGAGGATGCAGCAGAACGACAAAGGGAACATGGATAGACTGTGCCTGAACAACGCCGTGAGTCTTACTGACTGTTTGTAGGACCAGGCCATGCATCCAGCCACTGAGTAACTGTTTGCTCCGTCTCCACCTCAAAGACCTCCAGACAATGGCTTTGGTAGATTCGAGTGATGCATTTACCATAGCTTTTCACAGTCCTTTGAGATGACTATCATCCATTTCTTGTGCTCAGTGACGAGCCGAGCTTTACCAAATCATGCATTTGCCAAAGTCCATGCTGCAGCATCAAAATTACATTTGCCAAAGTCCAGATTACGATATCGCAGTTCATTTTGCCAAAGTTCAGACTACAGAATAGGAAGGACATTCTTGTTAACAACGACATCAAGTCTGTAAAGTGAATTTTTGCAGCTCCTCTTCCCTTGTAGCATGTGGTCAAGCATCTCCATTGTCCTTGCACCTGTTACAACCTGGCTGTGTCTCCGTGTGATCATCTGTTACAACGTGAATGCACTTCTCTACCATTTTCTCTCATGTCTCTTTTATATCCTTCGTTTTGTGTTGTGGACATAGCATTGTGTGTACTATGTGTGTAACTGTACAGTGTCCTGATCAGCACACAGGCACGTGACGTGGTGACGGTTACGTGTGATCAATGTCTACCACACACACCACGTGACTGTCCTAGCTCTGTACATAACAATGAGATTGCTCACTTGAAATTGCTCACTTACTTTTAGACAAGTTTTGTCGCTCTAGTTTTAGGCCCTTAAGGGGCATCTCCTTTGAGGTTGTACTTTAGGATCGCCGTCATGGGTTGTCTCGCAAGGAGTCCAGTTTTTATCTCACGTTGTGATTGAAATATTAATGTTATTATTTATTTCATATTCCTAATACCAAACTGTCATAACGTGTGTGCGTGTGAATTTGTGGGTGGTTTCACGCAGAACAGATATAAGAACGGATGTTTGTTTGAACCCGTGTATGTATCATTACAATAAAGACAGGATTTCTTGTATGCACACGTGCACCACTGTACGGGGTATGTTTAGTTGTTGTGTAGACAACAAGGATGACAACATCACTGTGGCTTCATGACAACATCTCTGCGTCATGTCAAGGGCTGAACACCTTCAGCAATTGTCAACTGAGTCTCTTCAGACGCGTCATGACAGTCAGGTAGCATCAGCATCAGCCACTGAGACACCCGATGACGTAGGTCATCAATGAAGTCAGAACCAACGTGTACTGGATGACGTAGCTGGCTGCCTGTGTGTCTGTAAAGTGACGTCAGCTACAACCGTCAGTCTATACAAGGGACATAACAAGCAGCCTTGACGGCTCTGTCAGTACTAGTGACACCAGAAACAGCTGCGATGATGAAGTCTGTATACATAAATGTTCTGTAGAGAAGCTGTCTACAAGGAGCAGGTCCCCACAGGGGTCAACTCTACCTCTCCCCGCCATTTCACATCAGCATTAACTGCAACGAGGCCCTGGGGTCATTCACTCCTCGACTGAGGGTCTGGGGTCATTCCGTACCTGAACTGAGGGACTATGGTCATTCATTTCTGCCGGCGCTGGTGTCATCCATGTCTCAAGTACGTCGCCCGTCGTCGCCACCGTAGCACGGACATCATGCTGCCTGATGCTGAAGCTGAGAACACAGTAGGTTCACCAACAACCACAAAGTCGTTAGCGGACAGGAAGGACAGGATTTGTAGCTCAGCGTTGACCACGTGGTACAGTGTGACGTAGATGGGGGACACGTTGCAGTCGAAGCCACTTCACTAAGACCTGCACACTGTCTTGCGAATTACTCCTGTGTTGCTCTCTGTGTGTTGTTTTGCAAGTCCGGTGCTACTGCTTTGAGAATTTCTGTCTTGCCTGTACATTGTTTTTAAAGTAAGTTGCTCTGTAAACTGCTTTTACAATGAACTTCTCAATTGCGACATCCGCTGATGCGACAATACCTTTTATGTTCTGTTTACTAGTGTTTGGTCAATAACTTTATATGTTGTTCTTGCCATCGCATTGAAAAAAGCTTCTGTACTCCACAAAATGTTCTAAGCACTATCTTTGTTTTTTCCCCAGAAGACACTCATTCTTGATATGAGATTTACTGAAACAGTCCAACGGGATGTCTTGGGCATGAGTTGGCATGAGACTGGAAACAGGAGACAGACACTAGACAGTGAGGTGGGATCTGAATATGGCACAAGTTTTGATTTTGTTCTCAAATAACTTGACAATAATGTTACAGAAACTACACTGTACATTGGAATCCCTCCTCTCATATGCCTACTAGCAAGATTGTAAGCTGTGTGTATGTGTGTTTATTTGTTTATTGTGTGGAAGCTTCGGAAGCAGAGGGGGAAGAGAAAGGGAGGTACACCAGACACAAGGCTAGCTGACTGTTGTAGGTTCCTCTCTAATTAGAGTAGAGGTTGTGTTTCATTAGTTAACCCCTGACCTGCTGTCCTGTCACCTCTCAGCATGTCTTCACCTCCCGTCATTAGGTCTCAGTCACACTCCGTGTACAAATCTGGTTTCCTGTACACGTATTCAGACACATCACAGCATTTTATTATATAATCCTATTTTGTTGTAGCATGCCTGAGGTGCCACAAGTGCACACAGGTCATTCCTTCTCCACGCTAAATGCAGTGAGGTGCAGCTAACAAGAGGGTCCGTCAGTCCGTCACTCTTTCACTCGCTTTGAGTGGTTTGTTTTCGCAGACCAGGTCATCTCTTTGCTAAATATAGTCCTTCTTTCTGTCTTTATTTCCCTCCCTTCCTCCTTTTAGATTCGCTCCTCTTGTATTCGTTCTTTTATCGCTCATCCCTTCACTCATTTCTCATCAACAGATCAGGTCTTTATTTCTTTCCTCCTCTCTTTTCCTCTTTTTTTTTCTCCACGCACGTCTGTCTATGAGTAAGAGAGGGCGAGAGTTGTAGAGTAAAGATAGTAGAGTTCCACAGTACGTAGAAATGTTGGTCTACTCCGTGTGGGGAACACTACACACCCCGTAAAGACAGAGAGAATAAGAATACCTGATGTCAAGTAAGGAAATCAAACAGTCCTGATGACTAGTGTCTGTAGGGTGTGTACTGTGTCATGTGTACTGTGTCATGTGTACTGTGTCATGTCATTGCTGTGTTTACAGCGGAATGCAGCTGTCTAATCGTTCCTGTGTTTGAGTTCTCTCCCTTGGAGCAATACCACTGAATGTGAATCATAACAACACGTGTCCAGCTCGTCTCAACACAACAAGTGGCCGCTTTGTGTTTACACAATTCTTTCCGATAATTTCTTTCTGATTGCTTTGCATGTTAATGTGTGTCGGGGAGTTGGTTGTCCTCTTGCTAGTGTGTATACATGTGTTTACTTTTCTAAAGCTCATATTCTGCTACTTATCTTTCTCATGATACGTTACCCAGGCAGAACACTTTTAGTTTTGCTGACATCCACATTCAGCATCCTACTTTGCACTCATCCCCGTACATTTATATAGCATCCCTCAATACGTGGTGGGAGATGGGGTACTAATGATCAACAGCCTTTTCAACTTGACGAAACTCTGTGGTCTGATGCTCGAGTGGCTGCTGTGCTAGCAGGATGGCTAAGGCCTAGCAGTCAGCTAAGCAATTATCTTGAGTAAGTGTTTAGCTGACTGCTTGCCGTTCACCACCACCAGGACCTAGCCCACCCTTGTGTTGTGAAAGGCTGATAATGATGATAACCACTCAACCACAGCCACTGTTCTGCTCCCTGCACACTCACGTGATGTACGATGTAAGGTCACGAGGACTGCGATGACGTTGACGATGAGGACGACAGCGTGACGAGCGTTAACATCCTGAACATCAGTTCTACCAGGCGTGTTGTGTGTCCCCTCCCGTCCCCTTTGCCCTTTGTGCTGCATTCCACTTCCCAGTCTTTTAAACTCATGGAATGTGTATGTATACCTGTGGAGATATGCAATCTGTTGAATGTACACTGAGGCATGTCTAGCCACCATCCAGGCGCACTGCCGCAGTTGTAAACGGAAGCAGTGGCACCTGTTGTAATAAAAGTAGTATGTGAGTGTTGGATGTATTTTACTCTAGTTGTAGCGATTGGAAATGAACCTTTGAAGTATGAAGTCGTTTGTTATTTGTCAGTTGGCATTTTCTCGTTCTTTTCCCCTCCCCCATCTTTACCGTGTGGCTGGTCCTGCTGCATGATGATGATGTTTGGGGTTGTACAGCCAGACAGATGAAAGAGTGGTTAGTACAACAATACCTTTAGCAGTTGAAAACAGAGTTTTACAATGATACATATGTTAGTGTGGTTTTAGAACAGTACACAGTACACAGCCAGACAGAGGACAGCAAGGTGTGTACATGGACACACATGACTGGTTTATACAGCGATACAGAAGACAGTTGGGTCTATAGCAATACAGATGTGACGACAGCGGTTTGCACAGAAATACATATATGATTACAGAGATTACAGCAATACACAGATGACAGGTTTGAAAACAATAGAGATGTCAGTTAGGTTTGTACGGCAGTTAGATGACAGCGGGGTGTGATAGCGATACACAGTGTGGTATAAAGAGTTGGTAGATGTGACTACAGTACAGTTTGTATAGCCACACAGATGTGACTACATTAGGGTTTGTACACAAACACACGTGCTGACAGATATTGTATCATGCAAGCATCCCGTACATACATCGTCCATTGTACGCATATGAACCCAATCGATGGCGAGTGCTCTCCCTTCACGCACTTTTCTCTCTTATGATCGTCAGTCAAGTTTTTGTGTGAAATTGTGATCTACATAGGTGTCTGCCACACAAACACACAGCTACTCTTTCTCACTCACAGAGAGAGCAGGGGAAGGAACTGGGGCACAGCTAATGGCGGCTTTGAGGTGGCGGCGAGGTAGCGCCTGAAGGTGGTTCCCGATCACTTGCGAAGCACAGGGCCGAGCCACCCCACAGACCACATATTCCCTTGCTGGCATCTTTAATTGGTAACGACAGCATCTCAACAGATGAAAGAACAGTTTGGAAAAACGCCAACCGTTACAGCAGCATCAGCATCGGCATCAGCATCATTATCGCCGCGCACGAGCTCAGCTCCACACTCACACACACACACTGCACGTTATCATCGGCCGGCCGCTCGCAGCTCCGTCTCTCTCAAGCCCTTGACCCCAACCTTCTCTAGCTCCCACACACACACAGCGCACACACAGGCACACACACACACGCGCACACACACACACACGCCCGCGCATGCGCACACAGACCCGCGTCTGGCGCCTGCCTGCAGCCCACAGGAAGAAGCGTCGACAAGGCGCGGGACTGGGTCAGCAGCCAACCTCGCCACTTTCCGCTCCACGGGAGGGCCGGGGGGGATGGGGAGGCCCGCCATCATCATGCGCCACGGGCCGCCAGCGCCACACAGCGGCCAGTGCCCCCACTAGCAGTGACGTCAGCGTGCGACATGTCGGAGAGCGTAGCATGTACACACCAGCTTTGTGCACGCCACCAAGCGGCAAGTCGTGTCAGGCGCAGCTATGTGTACGCGTGTGTGTGTGTGCGTGCGTGCGTGAGCGCATGTGCGCGTGTGTAGCAGGCAGGTGAAGACTGCGGCGTGCGCCGCCACAGGACGGCTGCTGAAGACTGCAAACAACAGCGCCGTGCCACTGTGTGACGCGCGTGGTGAGAGGCCGTCAGTCTGACGCGCGTCCAAAACAGTTGATGCACCGCGCGGCTGTGACAAAGACCCACGCCACGACTTCACCACGCCGAGCGCTAAGTCCTCACAGAACAAGTTTCACTTCTGGAACAGTCGCTACCTGCCAACTTTTTCCCAGAGTTCTGTGAAAAGGTCCCGCCACACGCAGCTGCTTCGACACTTCCGGTTGGCGGTGGTGACAAATGAGGTGACGTGGGGATCGTCTGCCCCTGGTCTTCACTTGGGTGTATGGAGGAGAGGAGGAGGGTCAGCATGTGGAAGAGCGTGGTGATGCGCGTGCAGCAGAACTCTCCGAGGCGCGCTCTCTGCTGCTGGCCACGTGCGGCACGGTGCTGGGCGTCCTGCTGCAGCTGGTGGCCGTCAGCACGGACTACTGGCTGCAGCTGTACATACCGCAGCCCGAGGTCAACGTCGTCAACGTCGTCAACGGCAACGGTTCCAAGCCTATCTCCTCAGCGCCTACACGGGACTGTGGCGCTTCTGTCGAGTGCTGCAGAGGCGCCACCTCTCGTCGTCTGGAGCTGTCACGCACAACACGTGTGAGTAGTACTTGTGCACAAATCACGTGACTCAAACTGTTATCTGCAGCTTTGTCCGTTGTGTTCAAAGCCTTTGACAAACATGCATGCACGCTCTCTGACACACAACACGTGTACGCCTGCGGTCACCGTCATGCTTGAGTGCGTTAGTGAGTGATAGTGAGTCTGTAGATGTCTAGTTCAAAAGCTCTAACAAGCTAATGGTTTCACAAATGCTTGTTAATCTATGTAACTACATTACAGAGATTATAGAAGAAAATGTATATCCAGTGTGATTGAATGGATTAGGAAGAAGGGATGGGAGTATCATCTGAACTCCAACTTGCTGTTCCCTGCTCACCCTAATATGTTCTTGTAGAGAGTAGGCTTTGACTGATGTGCCCTAACGTAACCCAACCTTCACCACGTGGAGTATGCACCATGTAAGATTAGCTCTGACACCAGGGGTCTGCACCACATGATTACTACTGACACCAAGAGAGCAAGGAGGTAGGGAGGGAGGCAGAGGCGAAGGGCAAACATTTAATTCATTTCAATTCTCAAAAGTCGTTTTCCTTTTTACATGGCGTTCGTCATCAAAGCATTTTCCAAGGAAGAAGAAGGGTGATAGCAAATCACTCCGGTTACAAATGGAGTAAACTTGCAGTACTGATGGCATGTTTGGTATCTGTCGTGGACTGTCACCGCGCTGTAAACAAGCTTTACTGTGTAGAAGCCATATTGATTGAGAATACGACTTCTATTTTTAGCTCCTCCGTCTGTAGACATCGCAATAGGAGAGGACCAACACCAGGAGGAGAGAGCTTTAAGTACAAGGCTTTGTCTTGCTGGACAGAAAACAGGCATGTGTACAACGGGTGCTGTAGACTGGGCATGTACAGCACGAGCCCCACACTGGGTATTACAGTATGAGCCCCACACTACAGTACGAGCCCCACACTAGGTATGTACAGTACGAGCCCCACAACATTGGCCATTTACAATACGAGCCCCACACTGAGCATGTATAGTAGAGGTACACACTACGGTGGCCATGCATAATACTGTGGCCGTTGTACCAAAAATCCTCAATGGGTCACTGCTTACGTCATGTCCCACAGGCTGACATCACATCATGACATGACCTTTGTAGCTTTACACAGACTGACATCACATACTAAACCCTGACATGACATGTAGTGTGTACACAGTCTCGCATGTTCTCGCGCTGTAGGTATTCCACTCTTCACATTTCACACACTTCCTGTCGTGATGTTTCTCTCGTGACGTGTGACTCCACTGACTGCAGTGCCTGGCTCTCCTTCACGCGCTGCCGTGTAAGCCATTTAATGGGAGTCTCTAAAGTAAAATTAACTAAAGGTATTCACGCTGTACAACATGCACAATAAACTGCAGACGTTTGACGACTGCCTGTGTACACAAGGCCCGTAACTCAAGCCCGTCACGCCCTGATTACCGCCCTGACGAGCAGCGGGCGCATGCGCAGATCGATGGCATTTGACAGCTGTAGCACATCGCCTTCATTAGCAAAGAAATCTTTCGACGCAGCGAAATGTCCCGCAGAGCAGACTTTCACGCCCCATCCTCACTTAATCGCTAAGTTCTATAAGACACAGGCAGTCTGGTACACACTGTCATAGCAACACGTCTGTCTTCACGTGATCACGTGATCTTGGCGGTCTGTTTGACTCCAGATGCTTTCCTCATCACTCTCGACCCATTTCACGGACCAGTTGCTGGTAATGCTGCGAAGTGATTTAGCGACTATCTGCCAGCTAACACAAACACTGTAACAGCTCAGTCACGTGGGACGTACCTACTAACCGAGTTATGTTAGTGACGCGGTGACGTAGTTCAGTCACGTGGGACTCGCCTTGTCGGTAAAGGTCGATGACCGCAGACGGAGCGGAGTACAGAGGTAGTGATTAGCGGGCGAGAAGGGAAAGTGGAGGAAGATTCCCAGTTGAAGAGTTGAAAGAAAAACCTTTATTTCGTCTGTGAATGAACTGCTTCCCTCAGCAATGGCGGCCTCGGCTACAGCGGACAGACGCATCATGGCGGATACGCTTACCCTTGCAAGGAGGAATGCTGGAATCGCAGCTGCCAGACTCTGAGGTTTACACACAGTTTGAAAACAGTTTGAAAACAGCTGCTTGACTTTCAGAGAAAAACCAGATTTCTGTTTTACTTTTTTTTTTTGCTGTTTTACCCTCAGCACAGTCAGCGCTCCTCTCGCCAGCCTCAACAGATGCAAATGCCAGACGCCTTCTGAGAATGTTAATGACCACACTCGTTTTTCAACAATCATTTCTTTCCTTCCCTGAACCGCGAAAAAGAACTGTTTTACAACTCATTTTGTACCAAAGAAGTAAATTCTTGTCTTGTCTCATTTTAAGCGAAATCATTAAGCGTGACATCAACACAAACAATAGTTTATTTATTCTTCCCCATGATTTAGCGATGGTCAGAAAAAATCCCGATCTTATCTCTTCTTCATTGAGAACGTAAATATTTGTTTTCGTCTCCTGCAAAGTAGGTATTTTACCCCTCCGAACATAAATCAGTGTTTTTGCTCGTTGTTTTGACAAAGAGTGGCGAGTAGCCTTGTGTTCACCAGATGTACTGTCGATCAGTCGGCGCACAGAGCAGCTAAACGTTTGGTTAGTATTAGTTTGTTTTCCGCCGTGTAAGCAGCCAGGGCTACAAAAGGTAGTGAGAGTGAAAGATGTGGCATGAGTGGAGTTAAGACTTGTTTGACACGCACCCGGTGTACACCGGGGGGTCACACAGAACGTTCCCCATGCCCATGGGAGAGCACACAGCAAGCATCACTGTGGTGCAGTGGGGGGGGGAGAGCAACTTGCCGGAGCCCCCCTCTCTGTATGTGTGTGTGTTAAACACGTGCACTGCACGGCCGACAGAACCGACTGACTGCAATACTCGCTGCCACTCCATCACCCACCCGGCCACCCTCTTACCTCCGACCATTAGCGGCGTGTGCCAGATACCAGATGTGCTTTTCAGGCGATTTGCAGGAGAGCTTGAACGTGTTGAGTCCCTCTCTTCATCCTTCCTCTTTCTTTCTTTTGCAGTTGAGAGCATGCGCGTGTGTATATTACACGTGTGTACGTCAGTTCGACTGTCAGGAAGGATACTGTACTCTCCACACAAAACGACAGGGCACGACAGGGTGGGAATGACAAGGCGAATAACGGGATCGAAATGTTAATAGGGAAACTGAGATAACCTCGGCGTTTGTGGTCGTGAACAGCATTGTGTGGTCAGGCGATAACAACACAGTTTTTTCTCTTTCTCCCTCTCTCTCTCCACACACACCGGTCTGCTATATAAATCATGGGGCGATGAGGAACTAGGGGAGGACACAGAGTGTTGAGAGCGAGTAACTGTAACTAACTCTCGTCTCTCTTGAACATCAGCAATAACTTAACTGGCAGTCGTTTATCTCAGATGCTGAAACAAGTGCTAACCGCTGCTTCTCTGCCTCAGATATGGAGGAAAGCTGTGCCAGTCAGGCACGTGCATGTGCACCGAGTAACAGCGCGTGCTCTTTCTCATAATTTTACTTGCCTGCTGTGAGTAGGTTCACGAGTGTGTATGCGTGTGTGTGGAAGGGATGGAGGGCAGTGTGGAGAGACTGGGTGTAGGCAGTCACTGAGGCTTCCGCTTCCTCTGACATAATGTACATCCGTCAGTTTGTTTTTCTGGGCGTCCAGGGTACCTCCAAGGTGTAGATAAGATTTCTCAAGCACAAGTTGAACTACGACATAGTTGATCACAAGTTATGATGATGTCCACTATTGTGAAGATGCTGGCCACCGACTGCAGGAAGCAGGACCAGCCAATGATGTCCTTGTCCTTGTCCTTGTCCTTACACAGGCGGCCTGCAGCCCACGTGCTAATTGCGATTCCGTGTATGTTTCCCTCTAATGATGTAAATTACCCTCGGGAATCGCCTCTGTGGCGCAGATGTTTTATCCTTCCATTCTTAACTACTGTCATCAGCGATCTCATCTATGAGGAACCTCATCAATATTCATGGAAGTGTGCGATGTGAGCCGCGTGGGGCTGTATCAGTGTCGGCACCTCTCTCATTGCGTGCTGTGCGTCTGTCTGTCAGTGTTCGCCACTGCACGTGCTGTTTACTGTTTACTGGCGCCGTGTTTGTGACTGCCGATAAACTGTTTATTGCTAGTGTGCACAGTCGGCATCTGACGTCCTGTTGGTCCTTTGAATGTTGTACTCCGTGTTTTCTGGGAACTGATCATGTTCAGTCAGGGACATGTTCACAGCGTGTGGGAGACAGAGGCACTGTAGTTGATGATAACAATAACAATAACAATAACGGGTATTTGTAATGCGCAGCTGCACACACCAGTTGATACTTGTAATGTATATCGAATCTCTGTTTACTTATTGTGTAGCCCAGAAGCAAGCATGCTAATATACGTCGTACGTCAGTCCAGAGCAACAAGTATTTGAGATACCCGAGTGACACACGAGTATGACACTCCATACTGAGTACAATACTCCAACATGACAGCAGCTGGCCTTTGAATTCAATGAATTCAGCTGCGGGGGACTGTACAGGAAGCTGCACCGACTCGCATCATTACACAGATTGAGTGTGTGAGGTGCGGAGGGTAGCGGGAGGGGTGGGTAGCAGTTAAAAAAGTCGGCTAACACGAAATATACAGGAGGTGGGCCTGCAGGGAGGGTTGGCAGTGCTGAGGTCATGACCCTTTCTCCTGCGCCACAAAAATTCTCGAAGGAAAGGAATGGCGAGCGGTGTGCGGGGGCTGTGACGAGTTGTTTTCGCCGCATTTCTCCTCTAACATCAACAAGTCAACACGACAAACTTTAATCCCACAACAGTTATCAACTCTTGAACAACATAAATCTAGCAGAACAAAAGTCAACACGACAACTCTTATCCCTTATGTCGTCTACAACAGAAATATACCAGTGACAAGTCAACACGACGACCTTTACCCCTACAAAATAGATGTAAATAAATGTAAGCTTGAGTGGCGGCGTTCACTTGAACCAATCGTTCACCAATCGTTCAGTATTCTATACAACCCGCTAAAGAACAGTACAAATTACTTTGAGTTCTATAAACAACCAGGTACAGAATAGCGAAGATCAACGACAGCACCTGACAGACGACAGGTAAACAACAAAAGCATGAAACTCCATGTGCGTCCTGTACATAACCTCCGTTGTTGTGCCCCATGCCTATGTCTGATCAGAGGCATTCAAAGGTTCGAACTAAAATATTGGCTAAGTGTTCCGCAAAGTGCCAGTCTACACTATCTTGGGCTTATCTTCACGAACAGATCTCCTAGTGGGACAAGAGGCCACGTGTGTGCATAAGATGTGTTTGGCTCACTGTACCACTCGCTCGACTGGGGACTAGTGTCGGTATTGTCTGCTCTTGTAGTTCCACCACCACCACCACCACCACCATTGTTTCCTACTCATTTCTTGACAGAACGTTTCCTGTCATGGTAACCATGGTAACCATGAGGTGTGGGAGAACTACATTACCGGCATGTTTTCCATCAGATGTATTTACTGACCAGTGTATCTTTGCACTTTAATGTGCTGTAGATGTGATGTAGTCGACAAAGAACCTAACATCCTTGACTTATCTGTGACTGTCTTCATCGCTAAATATTTGTCTGTCGTCCATATGTATAAACATGTCTGATAGCATTATTGTGCTTTTTATTTTGTTTGCAGGGACTGAAGTGCCAGCCACACAACTTGTTTCCCTCGGAAGAAGACATCAGCCAAAGCCAGAACTACGACCACCACTACCTTGGTCAGGACATCTACAGTTGTTTTTCTCCTTTTACACATTCCTCTCACTTTCTCTGTCTCATGCTTGCTTACTCGCTTTTTTATCAATCTCTCTTTCTCTTCCCTTTCTTCTCTCTCGCCATTTGTGCTCACAATGTGTCTGTGTCTTCAAACATCTTTTCGTAACCTCTGACCTTTTCCCTTTTTATCGTTTTTATAATTTTTTCCTCTCTTCAGCTTCTTTTCCTTTTCGGTGTTTTCGGATCTTGAGCTCTATATTTGTCTCCCCAATCATGACATCTTTGTGTTAGCCCTAGTTTCAATTTGTCTTTTTTTGTTTTTCATTTTTCTTCTTCAAAGAAAAAATTCTTTTGTAATCCATCATGTTCTTCGTTTGTGGGGAGGTTCTTATGTTGTCTGTTTGTACGGCATCTGAACAAGGCCCTCCACTCTCCGGCCTGGGAAAGTGCCAGCACTGGTGAGGACGTCTGCAAATGTCACGCATAGCACGCGGCGGCGTCAGTGTGACGTCATAGGTCAGCGTGCTGCTGCAGCAGGCGCGACAGTGCAGGCCAGGTAACGGCCTCCACCCGGGGTCAAAGTTGGGAGGACCACGCAATATCCCACACAATATACCACCTACACAGGCTAGGGAACATCACCAAGTGTCTGTCAAACTCTCCCACGTGTGCGTGTAAGGCAGAAACTATCGGACAAGATCCACGTGAACACCGGGTCCACACTAAACTCTTAATCTTGCATTTCTTTAGTGTGTCAAGGTAGGGAGGCTTTCACCTGGAACTGGTTTGCCAGTCGCTTTGGTGAATTAGCTGTTGGTTCAGTATAGTTAAGTGTCTAAAGGCTATATCCGACTATGCACTAGTTAACGTAGTGTATAACTGTTAAGGACAGGATGCTAAGAGAAGGGTTAGGATCTGGGAAACCAAACACTCAATAATATTCGCCAACAATTGAAACCATGAACACTGGACTTCCTATGACCGAGTGTGACGAGGTAACAAGGTCGAGAGTCCCTCCAGTGACGTGACTTAGCGTCACGGCGGCGACGACGATGAAGTACGTCACCATGACAGTATCGCTGTGCGGGCCACTGTCACGTGACATCTCGACCATTGCTCGCGAATCGTCAATACAAGCTGTTGGCTCCAAGACCACCCGCATTCCACTGACATTAACAGTTCACTGATAAAGCCGTCGACACAAGCTTGGCACTGGCACTGGCACTGGCACAACGACCCGCTGATAACAATGGACGACTGGAGGACAGGGGAGTGAAGCGCAGCATGGAAGGACAATGAGGGGAGGTATTGATGTGATCCTCCATGGAGGTCAACAGGTACAGCAGGTACAGCATTGTGGTCAGCAGTTGTACCAGTGACGACACTGCCTGTCACGTGTCACAGCAAAGCTTCCTCTGTGGTCCGTACTCCAGTGACGTCAGTGACCAATGGACAGTGTCAGCCCTATGAAAAGCAGTGAGGGAAGTTATTAGGTTTCTCCTACACCACACAGCTCGTCGTTTGTATTTATGTCATCTTTACACCTGACATCTCGTTTGTCCTCTTGATGTTGGCACACTGTCGTCTGTCACCGTCTTGATCTCTTTCTGTGATAACCGATGTCTTGTTGAAGCTGTCAGTCCTCTCCTTGACTTACTTGTCACGTGTCATCCTCGACTGTCACACATGACATCGCATTGTGTCCTTGGGACATCTGCCGTTCACTCTTCAGCACTGTAAGTGAACCGTCATGGCGATCAATGGCAGTTCATTTGGAAGTCTGTGAGGTTGGCGGTGTCGGGGAACATTGATCAGCGGCGGTGAGGTGTAGCGAGACTGGGGTGGGGACACCCGGCAGTTGCCAGCAGAGTAAATAGCAGCAACACAGCAAGAACACCGCCTGCTGGTGCCAGACTGCTTCACACGGACAGCAAGGACTGCTAACTACGGTCTCCCACATTGCCCAATGCTGCCTCCCCTACATTTCCCATCGGGGGGACTGCGCTTGTAAACAACTAAATAATAACTTGTAGACGCACGATGCCAGGCAGCAAAGACAGACCTGGCACTGAAGTACTTATCACTTAGGACTGGAGCACTTGATGCTATGATAGAAACCTGGCACTGAAGTACTTTATCACTATCGGAGGAAAGTTGGGACTAGAACACTTGATGCTATATAGGCAACCTGGCACTGAAGTACTCGACACTGTCTATGCTAGGGACTGGAGCACTTGATGCTGTGATAGAAACCTGGCAAATGTCATGTAGGACCATGTCTACTGTAGGACCTGGGTGCCTGGTGTAGTAAACATTTTCAAACTAACCCAGGAAATGTCGTCGGCCTCATTTAATCCACCGGACGATGTCAGAGTTCGGAGCCACGTCCTGCCTACACGTGCGGTCTTGTGTGCAGTCAGGACTGACGGTTGGCGTGACGCTCACAGATACACAGCTACAGACCAGGATAGTATTGATGATATTGATTGTCGCACACCATCCTGCCCTCCTCTATGCTTTCCTCTGTCTGCATATCCGTGAGCTTGTCAGTGCAGGTGTGCACGAGTGAGTCAGCCAGTCCGTCAGTAAAATAGTGTCAGAGGACAGACTCGGCATCTCGCACTACAGACATGGCAGCCTTCTAGTCGGGTATTAGTTGGGTATTTGGCAGTCCGTCAGTAACCAGAGGACAGACAGCTACAGACATGGCAGCCTACTAGTCGGGTGTTAGCGGGGTATTTTGCTGTCCGTCTACACTAATTTGTGTTCTCGCTGCTTTGAGTGCGATCCCTGTCTGTGCTCCTGTCTCGTTCTTTGGTGTCTGTCTGGCCACTCCACATCGTACCTGTAGGACTATCTTGACTATATCAAGAGTTCACTTACAAGGATAAATGAATATAATCTATACATACATAATTTACACACTGGACGAGAGAAAGTCAGGAGACAGAGTTGAGTGTTGTGACCTGTCAATAAAGTATGTTTCAAGCCAGCACTGGCGAAGTGTATGCATGATGACACCCTAGTGTCGGTGGGGCATGCTGCCACACTCCCATCACACACACAAACACACAAACACACACACTCACACCTACACGAGTGTCGCTTGTGTTGTCTTTGCACTGTCCTGCACTTGGCTGTCCACCGTCTGTACCTGTCCACCGCCACCTCGCCATTCCTGCTGCGGTCTTCATTTCTCATATTTTCTTTAGCTCGGAACTTGCGTCCACTTGACAGAAATCTTAATGATGCCACCCGTACATTAATAGTTCAACAGTAAGTAATCACTAGGATGGCTGCACACGGAGAAAGTCGACATCGCCCAAGACATCCCTATCCTGCAAACATCCAGGACAAAATCCAAAGGACATGGCGCAGCATTCTGATGACTTTTGTCTTTGTCAGCAACTATATGTAATATAAATTATAGAGATCACCACTGAAACATTATCGTGAAGTTGCAGCTATATCACTACCATGAGACTAACTTACAGCACAACAATGCCACGTGACCAGACAGCAGGACGCGAGGGCACGGAGACAATTTCAGAGATAGATTAACGAATAAATAAGTCACATCCTGGCAAAACTAAACAAAGTATGACACCCCAAAAACTGATGGAAAGAAGAGGAAAATGTTATTTGTCCTTTGGAATCAGAAAAAAAGAGAGAGGGACTGAGAGCCAGACAAATAGAGAGGATGAACAGAGAAGAGGTGTGTGCACACGTCTGCTGTATCCTTGAGGTCGGTCTGCGTTCATCTCTTCTTCTGTTTATTTTGTTGGATTTAAGAGTATTCTGGGCGATGATGACCAGCAATGGTGGTCAGCTGCATGGAGCGTTGACTCCATACTTGCATGTTACACCACAGAGCGAGAGAAGGAAGGGACGAGTTGTGCAAACATGAGGCTGCTAGCACTTTGACCGGTCACGTGAATCACGTGAGATGCCCTGAAGTCAATGTTGTAGTTACTATTAACACCAGCCACGTGAGATGCCCTGAAGTCACAGGTAGTTTGTACCTGTGCGACACTAAGTGTATTGAGCGCGACACACCTGGTGTGCTGCTGTGACTGTGTGAGCCCTGGAGGTGTGCAGCGTGTTGTCATATGTCATGTCACCTTTACACCTGTCACCCTGTCAGTAACGTTCACTTGGGCCTGATTGTTGGCAGATTATGACATAAAGGAGCTGTTGAAGATAGGTATGTATGACTGTCTAGCACTAGGTTACACCACAACGTCGATGTTATCGTCAGTAGATGTGTGCGCAGTTCTGTCAGCATGCGTACTCATCTACAGCTCCGCCATCGCGCTAACCGACTGTGCGTGCGTGCACGTGGCTTTCTGTGTGTATGTGTGTTTATGCGCGTGCTAACAGAGTGTCTGTGCGTGCTTTCTGTGTGTATGTGTGCGCGTGCGCGCGCGCTAACCTCTAACGGTTGCCTTGCCCCCTCCCCCGCCCCATGGCGCTATCATCGTGTGCGGTGGTCTGTGTCGTGTGCATCTCGTATGTAGTTGTGTGTGCGTTTGTTGTCTTCACTAAAATGTTGTCTTCCTTAACCGACCTGGTGTTGTAACGTCCACCTGTTTGACTGTAGATGGCGCTCTGCTCTATGCGCTGTGTGTTTGTGTGTTTGTGTGTGTGTGTGTTTGTGTGCTTGTGTGTGTGTTTGTGTGTGTGATTTCTCTGTGTGTGCATGTGTGCTCAGGAGGGCAAATAGAAAGGATTGTGAGAGGAACAGCGGTTGTTTAGTTGTGAGTAAACACCTTTAAATTAGTTGTGAAGAGCTTGGCTCCTGCTCCATGTCCTGTGAAGCTCGTTGTCTAGTGTAGCGGCATGTCCGTGTCTTTACCTGTAGTCTATAGTCTATAGTCACTGTACGGGGCTCGTGTACAGGCCATCGTTGCTTTATTAGTTTTTGTCCTGTCAGTATTATCAATAACTCCATTCTCTCATTCCCTGACAAACGACAGCTGGAGTGTCAACGACCTTAACTAGAGAATGAAGTTGTCAGGGCGCCAGGTGTTGATGATGGATGTTTGTGTGAATGTAACACCTTGGTTAAGGTGACCAGACGTCCCGCTTTAGGCGGAACAGTCCCGCTTTTGACCTCGTGTCCCGCCTGCTCATCGAGCTGGAAGCCCAATGTCCCGCTTTCTAGCAAGTCCATCAAATGTCCCGATTGTCTTTAAAAATCACTTTTTTCGGCGTTCTTTGACGGTGACGACACCATCATCGGCACGTGTCCCGCTTTCGCCCCCGAAACGTCTGGTCACCTTACCTTGGTGGACTGTGTGAATGTGAAATATGCAATTGTGTGTAGCACACACATAGTGTGTGCGTCCAGGTGAGAGAAATAGAAAGAGAAAAGGAGAGGTATCTATAAGTATGTTTTTGTGTCCAAGAGGCAGTTATTAGGACTATTTAAAATAATTCCTTGAATCCTGTTTCTCGCCATGATCCCTTCATGATTTCGTCTTCATCACAGACAAGAGGAATGTTTGTAGGTACAGCTCCACTCATTAAGACCATGTATCTTCAGTCAGCCTGAAATTTAATTTTGTAATTAAGGTGAGCACTTCGACCAGTTTATATCCACGGCAACTTTATCTCTGTTGCTACATTTCCAAGCCAGCTGTCACCATGTCAATGCTCCTTCGTACACACGTTGGCGAGTGTGAAGTCAGGTCACGTGATGCTAGTTTCGTGTTTAGCAGCTGTCCACTACAATCGAGTCTCTTGTCACCTCTTGCCAGTCTCTTTTCACATCTGGGTTTGTTTTCCTTCTGGACAGGTAGCATTCCAATGGAAGTGGACACTTGTCTGTCTCTGACAACAGCTTCAACGTTGTCCTTCTCATGCTGGGAGCTGCGTTTACAGCTGTCCTTGCTATAGGGGTAGTCTTCGGCTTCGATGTGGAGTTTATCCATTAAGATCGTCTCTGATTGCTCCTTTCTTTATATTCTTAACATGTTTGTGTTTTAGGATGTTGGATTTTGTGTGTGTGTGTTCATGTGTGTTAGTTGCTATGCTTGAGTTTATGTATTAGTGTCCTTGCGCTTGTATTCCTGTGTTTGAGTTTATGATGGAGTCGGTCGCCGATCATTGTCATCATCGTCATCTCCTGATTTCATCATGCACCCTGCGTACCCAGATTCATGTCATGTCGGTTTGAGGGACTGTAAATCTTCAGAAACCACAAGTCTTTATGTCTGATATACGGTGTATGTGCTCAGCTGCCAGTAGTTGTAACAATGTCCCATTGGTTTTAGTAAACTGTAACAGCAGTATGATGGCTACACACTCAACAGCTGCGTGATGTGTGTGACTGGCAAGTAGTGTGTCCGCCTGTTTCATGTGTCATGTGTCATGTGTCAAGCCAGCTGCTAGAGGCTTGCTTTCTCTGTGTTTGTCCCTCACTAGCTGTCATTGTAGTCATCTCCTTCTGTTCTGGTGCTACTCTAATCACTACTACAGTCACCTGCTACTGGTCGCATTTTATTACAGTCACAGGTTACCTATGTTGTAGTTATTACTGAGTGTTACTGGTGTGATGCTACTGTATTCATGTTACCAAGCTACTGTAGTCACCTTTACTGTGGACCTAACAATAGACACTTGTCTCTGTCTTGTCTGTACTGGTTTCACGTGTCTAGCTCAAGGGCTGCCATTATTGTTGTGATGTACTTATGTGTTGTTGATATTAATCTACTGTTAGTACTGTGATGTGTGTATCATTCGTTATAGTAACCAAGCGGTGTGATCTTACTGGCACTGATGCTGGAACTGGTACTGATAGTGATACTGATACTGAGCTTTGTGCAGGAATGTGCTTGACTAACAACAGGTCTGTGTAGTAGGGAGCATCAAGCTGTAATATCTGACTCCTATGAAGTACCTGTGTCTATGGCTTTACATAATGTGTGTGGGACTGCATATTGCAGTGTTGGTGTCATGTGTATGTTTGCAATATGTATTGACATTTCCACATCCATCGGTTAAAGTCTACATTAACAGTCTGTCACACATGTGTGACTGGCATATTGTTGGTGGGCCACCACGTGACTTGCCTGCTGTGTGTCTGGTTGTGTTGACAGTATGTGACAACTTGCTCTCTTTTCTAGTGATTGTTGATTGCTCAAAGTATTGAACACCTGATCATTGCTAACCATTGATGTTGTCCGTAAGCATTTATGTACATGAAGTTTGGGTCACTTAATTCGTTAAAAGTGCTAAATTCTAAATTTACTCGGATAATTCTGTATTTTCTACTTTTGAATGATAGCTTACTATAATACAAGTAAGTTTACACAAGGAATAATTTATTTTAAAAAATAATTGAGGCGATGGTTGTTTTATTGATTACCTCCAGTACATTACAATACATTTACTTGTCTCTTTACACTTACAAAGAAACAGATGTTAAAAATCTCCACATGCTGACTGACAACTGAATGTATTAATTATGAATACTAAGCAGATAATGTAGGATTGGAAATTAAATATTTCAAGACTAAATATTGATGGACACCTTGGTCTCTGTATACATTTTATACTGATGTTATGCTGTATACTGATTTTTGACAGTTGGATGTGATTAGAAGAAAAGCTGTCTTCTTTGAAAGACACTGAAATATTGTTTCTACAACTACTGAATCTTGACAGAAGTACTGACAATGGTGACTAGCCTTATATACTGACCATTCTGATTATTTATACTTCTACCTTTTCTAAAGAAGATTTTAAGTAGATTTTAAACGGTTTAAGATTTTAAACTGTAAGTTATATAGCCGAAAGACTTCAAGAGGAGATAATACTCCTTCAAAGATTGTGTCGTCGGTGTCATTTGAAAAACCTGATTTCTTAAACAGTGTGTGTGTGTGTGTTGAAAGAGAGAGTGTGTAAGAGAGATAAAATAATTATTACCTCTATTACAAACATCGTATTTCTGATACTAGTTTTTCTACTTTGATGATTCAACCTGTTGATTATGGTAAAGTTTTTATTTGCAGGTGTGTGTTAGTATGAGTGATGTAGAATTACAGAGAGTAGTAGATAATGATAGAGAGTAGGTTCAGTTACCCAGACATATTCTCAAACTGCACACACAAGACTAGGAGCAGAGGGTGTGAGGCAGTCAGCCACAAAGAGCGCGGTTCACTCGGTGCTGAGGTGTGCAGGCCGGGCCCACTGCACCCGGTGTGCCACTCTAGCCGCTTGCACCGACAGTGGTGGTGGGAGGGTCGGGTGTAGGGGGTCACTGCTGACTTTTCACCGAGTGCCTGGCATTTCTAGTCTTCTAAACAGCACACGTGTTGAAGGATGCTGGCAGACTTGACAGGAGATGAAGGATGAAGAGCGAAGGGGCGAGCTGGCAGTTGTGCTGACTCTAGATGTTTACAGTTCCTCTCCCCTCCACGCCCTCCTTCTCGTCAGCTCGCAAACAAACGAAACATGGGTCAGAATGTGAGGCCAGTCAAGGGTCTGGGTTTCTGTCAAGCAGGTAGCACAACAACCCAGAAATTCCTTGGCCTGGACGCTAGCAATCTTGGCTCATCTGGCTTTTGTCAGCCTGCATCCACGGTTTTGGTTCATTAACACACCATTAGGCGGCGATGTGCATCTGCATCGCTTGCATCTTTCATCAACACTTGGCGCTCTAAGGACCCATGTCATCACTCTTATTGTAGTAACCGAATGGATAGAAATGGTTTTCAAAAGGTCACGGATGGTCAAAATTGATTCGGCTTGAAAAGATTGGATAGTTCACGGTGATTTGTTTTCTTGTCACTGACGCATTGTTGACTTTCTTACTCAGCAGGGAATAGTCAGCTAGCGGCGTTTGTTGACATTCTCATTTAACAAGGAGTGCTCAGCTAATAGTGCTTTCAGTTTGGCTCTTACCTTGTAACGAGCGCACAGGTAAACTGGCCCGCAGTGGTGCACTGGAGTCTACAGCTCACCAACCAGCTCCAAGTCCAACAAACGTGAGTGGTTAGTAAGGGGCAAAGGCAATTTAAAAGCATTAACAGTATGACGACGGGAAGTGCACGCCATCGTAACGCTTTGATAATGGCGACATACATATGACGTCAGTATGGCGGCATACCATAGGGCGTTACAGCAGTATGTTTCTGTGGCTGACGTCAGAAGGCAGGTTGCTACTTTCCTGTGGGTGTGGGTGCCCCAAGTCAGCCATTGGATGCCGGCGGAGGTAACGCTCCTTCTGTATCGGATGTTTCCTTTCTTGGCCCCCGTCACACGTCCATCTCTGACGTCCCTCACTCATCCCCCATTGTGTTCACTGTTGTGTAGCTGTTGATCCCCGGTAGCTGTACCTGCATCATTGGCAGGTGAGAAATGCGGTGGGTGCTGCAATGTGAATGTGCTAGCAATGCAATGTGCATCTGATGCTGACATGACGCCAGCCTCGTGGCTGCTTGTGGGAAGGTCAGGTAGAGGAGCACGAGGTCGTGAGGAACGGTGTCAGCCATGTGCCTCCAGGTAAGGCACGGCACCTTCCAAGGTCTTTTCGCTTGACTTTTTGCTTCTAGGTCCGCCCGTTCACCGCTTACATCCGGGCATTTACTGATGTGAAAATATCGCTTTTTAGGACTTTCCTTTCTCACACAAACAGAAGATTTCCAGAGTGATGATTCAAACGCAGGGTCTCCTGTTGAGGAATCAGGCGCTGTCCATAGAGGCATAAAGCTTGTCACACCTCGAGTCATTCTGTTCATTGTTGCCTGGACATCTTGTGTAGAGTGAGAAGTACAGTAATACAGGGAATGGCGGTCACTGACCCCGCGCTATACGGACTGACCCCTACACATACACACCTCCAATGTCCTCATCTTCCTAGTCATTAAGTGTCTTCAACTCGTCATTGTGGCTAGTACCTACTACAAGATGCAGTACATTTTGTGTACACATCTACCTACTACATGCAGTACATTTCTGTGTACACATGTACAGCGCACTAATCCCGTGTAAACACTTCAAGGCACTGGGAAGTGATTGACAGTCATTGTAATAACGGTGAGTCTTGAGTAGCCGCTTACAACCTCTATAAATGTGTTTAGCAACAAGCTAATACAAACAGGCGTATATACAGGCTACTGGCAGATGTGATTCAACCGCAACCCAAGTAGATTCGACCACCGGCCTGAGTCGATCTGACCTCCGAGTAAAAAAGTTACCTATCCTCGTTGTTTGTTTATGTCAGCGAAACGACATTTTTCTGTACCAAATTAGTCACGTGATGTGTGTAGGCGAGCCCCCATTATCAAATGGGAAGTAGACGCCATTAGATGTGGTCCAGGGAAACCTAATTATGAGTAAAAAAAAAAGTCTTGCTGAATTTAATTTACGCAATAGCAGAGCAATCGGCAGAGCACAGCCGGATAGCTCGCTCACAGCCACGCTTTTTTTTAAATAAAAGCTTTAAAAATGTGAAGATGTTAAAATATTAGAAACTCTCTCTCACTCACACACACACACACACACGATCGACGTGCATCAACCAAGGACGACAAAGGATAGTGGCATAGAACCCGGGAAGGGAGATGGAAAAGGGAATGGCAGACACTGAGGAGGCAAGAATGTGAACATCGTTGACTGTCTGCATAGTGTTTACCTCCATCACCCTCTCCAAAGCCGAGCATCTTCCTATGTCAGTTGATAGTACATCACAATTCACTTATGTTGTGGTCGAGTTTGTCACAGATATGAAAATTTGATCGAATGGACTATTGGTGGTGGTGCAATCAATCGATGGTCGAATTGGCAAGTGGTCGAGTCGACTGGCCCCTTATGAATATTGCGAAAACTTCCTACCGTATACCAGGGTTTGTCATGTGTCACGAACAGTACAAAATGAAGTATAGACGCGTAAGTATTTTGCAAATAACAGAAAATATCACAATAATTTCCACTTGAATCATCAGATCGACAGTTATGGTCCATTGCACTGGGGCAGGAGGGGGTCAAAATAAACAACAATAAAGTCATGCCCTTGTGGTGATGGAGCAGTTCAACAACGAAAATACATAAAGGTTGCTTGCCTGTGTGTTAGAGAATGTAAGAGAAAGTGTGTGTGTGTGTGCGAGTCTGTTGGTATGTGTGTGTGTATTAAAGAATGTTTGTAAGAGAAAGTGTGTGTGTGCGAGTCTGTTGGTGTGTGTGTGTGTGTGTGTGTATTAAAGAATGTTTGTAAGAGAAAGTGTGTGTGTGTGTGTGCGAGTCTGTTGGTGTGTGTGCGTGTTTATGTGTGCAAGAGAATGTGTGTATGAGTGTGTTATTAGCTGCCGAGCTGAGTGTCCACTTTGTCAGTCATTATTGTTGTTTTCGTCTACGATTTTTGTTTGTTGTTCACGTGCGTGTTTTCTTTTCATGCTTGCGTGCGTCTGTGTAGTCTGTGTGTGTGTGTGTGTCTGTGTCAAGCTGAGTGCGTGCCCTGGTGTGTTCCTGCGAGACATGCATGATGTAGACATCTGTGGTGAGCTGTGTCTAGTGTTTGAAACATTTCACATTGTCCTGTGGCTTTAGTGTCTGAAGACACTTCTCGTTGTCCAGTGTGTCATTAGGTCAATGCAGTCCATGTGTTTGTGTGCATAATGTTTTTGTGGATGGTTGTATGTGTCTTTACTTAGTTATTAAAAGTGGAACTATACCGGAAGTAGCTTTTTATGTTTTGTTCACTACTATCATATCAGTTGTTTCGTATTATCCATCCAGAAGAATTATTCAATTGTGTTTATTATTGTTGTTTGTCCACCCACTTTAGTTTTTCTTTTAACTTTATATTTTATTATCGTTGCTTGTAGATTTTAGACTATGGCATTACATCCTTTACTGATGCATTGAGTTAGCCTTCAGCAGGGTAACCGCAACAGAAAATATTAATACACACACCTGCCCTTTATAAATAAAAAATATAAATTATAAATGAATTTTCTTGCATAAATTTTTGAAAATTTTAGTATAGCCTGGTAAATTCTGCCTTAGTTGGTTAATTATCAAAATGTTCCAAAATTATTACTATTTTAATTGAAGTGCCCACACACTACATCATAGTAATGCTAACTAACCAGATTTTTTTAGATATGAAAATAATTAACATTCTGTAAAATGACATTTTGTAGATAAAAGAACTTTGATAGTGAAGGACAATGTTGATGTCGATGAAGCATCATTGCACTTAGCTGAAAAATGCGCCAGTTGGCCATTGTCACAGCATTTGACACATCATGACAGACGATTGACACTCGAAACGCTTTATGGTTAATTAAACTTTGTTTGCAAACATGTTCACGATGTGTTCGGTGGTAAACATTGCCACGATTCGTCTGCCGCACACAAAGTAATGAGCCAGCATAAAGAAATCGGCAGAGTTCGGGCAAAGATTGAGGTGATGGCAAACTCATGCATGATTGTCCGAATAGATATTCTTGTGTTAGTGTCATTGGCCTCAATACATGTTGTCCTAGTGTCACTAGCCTAAACATTTCATGTTGTCCTAGTGTCATTAGCCTCAGTGCATGCTGTCCTGGTGTCATTGGCCTCACTACACTGGCATGGCTGTACGAACCCTGCATGAGCCCCTGTTTTCTGCATGCGTGGCACAGCAGCACCATTCACCTAGTGTTACCTGAGAAAGTTAACCCGCTAAGTGCTACTAATACTCTAACCCTGTCTCACGCTAACCTCACAGCATCCTTGCGGTACAGGAACAAACCCACAGCAGGCTCACTGTCACCATCCTCCCAAACCTCTGTTTGTGTCACCATGGTGGACATGGCGTCTCTGACGAGTAAAAGAAGAAGAAGGCGAAGAACTATTCACAATTCCTGAACTAAGTGGATAAAAGAACCGAGCAACACACGATGATACAAGATGTCCGCTCTGCTTACTGACAGCACACGATGAACTCGACATAGCCTTATAATCCTTATATAGCCTTATAATCCAATCTCGGACCATTCTCTGACTACTGTGACGTCACTGTAACCGAGTGCTGGGAGTGTGATGGTGGTGAAGCCTAAACTTCCTCCCATGCACTCAATCAAACGCAGGAATGGCGCCAGCAGGTGTCGCTTCCTTTGTTCTTGACCGCTTGACCACTAATGTCACGCCCACGTCCCTACCCACGTTAGTCTAGCTTCAGGTCATCTCAACTGTTACGTGGTTCTACGTGGTGGCGCTGCTGCAATCTGCATCACCTAACATCATCCAGTCGACTGTGACAACCTGGATGCTTGTTAACAACTTGAAAATATGACGACCAAGTCCTTCAAACAGCTTTTACAACTGAACCGAAATATGTGCCACCACCTTCATTTTGTCAGCGTCTGACTCTTCCTCTCTCTTCTGTTACCTTCGTGACATCCTTGTCTTCCGACTCTCACATCACTGCCTTCTGTTAAGTCCATCTTCCTCGAGCTTCGCAGATCAGTCACATCCAGCCATACCTACCACGTCTGCTTTTGTGTTTTCCCGGCTGGAATACTGCAACTGTCTATTCGTCGTTGTCTCTAACCGCCTACTGTACAAACTTCAAAGGGCCAAAAATAAAACACCGATTGTATTTTCTTCCGTCGGCAAAAAGCGAACCACAACACATCCTAACATCACTGGCTGCCAGTCCGAGTTGCCATTGATTCCAAGATAGCCACCCGGCTCTCTCTCCACCATACCTGTCTGACCTAGTGATGTCGAACCACCCGTGGGTCTGTCTCCTCCTCTCACTGCCACGCATCACACGGGAGAAGTTTGGCAGACGATCCTTTTCCTCCTCAGGTCCACTGTTTGGAGTCATCTACCCCTTTCTCTTTGAACTGTGTCTACATTTGAAACCTTCAAATCTCTCATCAAAATCATTTAAAAAGAAACTTCTTGCATAATCAATAGTACAGCTCCGCCCGCTCCTCACTTTCTCATCCATGGCGTTGTCTGCTTGACGACGCGCTTATGTTGACTGTGTGGTTGTCTGTGTGTTTGTTTGTAGTCTTTAGTGTACAGCACATCGAGCTCACATCTACACATTCTGTTGTTGTTATTGTTATAACACCTACTGGTGGCCCGTATACAGTCAGCGATATATGTACATATACTCTGTGTATAGTAGCTTACAGCTCCGGTCTAGGGTCAGAGGTCAATATTTCCTGTTGGGGGTGAAACAAGATGAACAGGTGCATGGGTGGGAGGTACAGATGGCTGTGTTGTCTTCCTAGTGCATTTCATTCATCCATTGCCTAACGATCCTTCCGTCTCTGTAACTATCATTCATCTACTGTACCTGTCTATGAGAGTGTAAGCTGTTAGTGTGTGTGGGTACGTGTCTGCTCGCACAGGTGAGCAGCGAGTGAGTGGTTGGCTGCTCAGTGACCGTGACTGTTGCTATGTGTAGGTGTCAGAGATCGCCCTGACATCTGCCGGTCTCTCGCTGACACGGCGCAGCTGTGTAGTGCAGGTATCGTGTGCCAGTGACTGCCTGCCACTCTTGTGCCTCGCCCTTCCTCTGTGTCACGTGATGCGGTCACGTGACTTGCATGGGGCGTGAGTGTGACTCAGTTTTTTTACCTGTCCCAGTGTTGTTGACACTGCCAGAGCCTAAAATGCTTTACCTAAGATGCTTATGGTAGTCAGCATGACTGTAGGCAGTAGTCTGCTTTGCACGTGGATGTGCGTGACGCGACTGCGTGCATAGTGACACCTGTGCATGTCAGTGTGGCCACGTGACCGACGTCTGTCCGCCGTGACGGCGCGTGCTGACGTCATCTTTGTGCTTGTCGTTACAAAAGTGCAGACAGACTGACCATCTACTCACCCTGCTTCTCCTGATGCCACTAACAAACACATGTCTAACTTGTAATTAGACTTTCGTGTTACTTCCTGTTATTTCCATTACTGTATGTGGTGGTTTGTTATATCTTAAACTGTAATGCTTCTTTAGGTCTGTGTGTGTGTGTGTGTGTGTGTGTGGTGGGTGTGTGTGTGTGTGTGTGTGTGTGTGTGTGTGAGCGTGTTTCATAGGTGATCATGATTTTTTGAATGCGTGGTTTCCATTTAAACATTTTAAGACCCGGTGCTTCCGTTTTTTGTCAAAATATCGTGTTAATGAGTGAACTACCTGCAGCATGATAGTAAGACTGTGAATTGAAAGCTACCTTCTATTGAAACCATTACTGTAATCTGTTGTCGCGATAAAGATGTGTTTAAGCTGATAACTTTTAAATAAAAGTCTACCCTATAGATGATCACTAAGACCTACCCGTTTCTGTAATACTTGAGCTGTTGACACCTTCATGCTGCCACAAAGAGCAGCAACACTATTGTTACAAGCCATCGTCATAACTAAAGATTTATAGCTAGTATTTATGGCTATTTGCTATGAACATGAGTCAGGTAAAAGAGAATGCTGTTAATGGCTGTAGCTAGGACACGGACACGGTCAGGCAACACAGACATTGAACTGACAGACCATAAATACTGAGGTGACAAGAAACACAGAAAGCAGACTTAACGCTATACATGTGTGCGTGTGTGTGTGTGTGCGTACGCATGCGTGCTTGCCTCTGTGTCTCTGCAGACTACACGAGAACGGCTATCGCCTTCACCATTATCGCCATAATTATCATGATCATCGGCCACAGCTTTGCTTTCTACGCTGTGCGGCGGCCTCGCTACATCATCAAGCGGCTGGCGGCGCTGCTGCACTTCATGACAGGTAGGTGCTCGCCAGGCCACGTGACCACGTCTTGATTATCCTCATCCTTCTAATCATCATTATCGTTTATTGATAGAATTTTATGGAGGGGTTTACTTGCTGTCGGAGAGTTAATATAAAAGAGATTATTTTATGTATATCACAGCTGCTGACCTGTGACCTTAAAACAGAGTTGCTGTGTAAGATAGCATTTCTTTGAAAAAAAAAATCTAGGCAAACAAGTTCTTCTATGGTCCTAAACTCAGATAAAGAATAATTACACAAATTAAGTCCAATGTATTTTTTATCAAGTGTAGATTCGATGGATAAATAAAATACATGTGTATAGTATACCGCTGTGTGTGTGTTTGCACGCGTGTGTGTGTGACAGCGGCCTGTCTGCTAGTGCTGAACGAGGTGTTTGTCAAGACAGTGGAACACGAGAAGGAGCACATGCCAGAACGCATCCCGCCTGAGGCGCACACTGAGTACGGCTTTTCTTTCGTCCTCTCCTGGATCGTCTTCGTCCTCTTCGTGCTGGCCGGCCTCGTCTTCCTCCTCATGTCGCACAAGCGCAAACCCGAGTACGCCGACAACAACGACGCCATCGAGGACGAACCCATGCAGCTCGGGCGCCGATAGCACCACCAAGGTTCGCACGAGATGTAAGCCTGTCCTGCTTGGTCACTAACTGATTCGCAATAATTGCAACAAACTTTGAAGGGAGGGGTGAGGGGAGGAGAAGGTGGTATCTGGCTGTGTCTACATCTGTCGACTCCACCTTATTGACAGTTACAAAGGGAGGAGGAAACATCCATTTGAAATAGTCATTATTACTGGAGTGGTGGTGAACACGTGTCATCACCGACAGCATCAGCGGGTTGTGCACCAGCAGGGCGCGGGGCTGCCAGCCTCAGTAGCCGACTGTAGAAACCTTCCCATGAGGCCTTGCGCACTCTCCACGGTGACCTCGGTGCTCGGTGCAAGCAGAGGTCGTGTTTCTGGCGCTGATATTTGTGGCAGACATGCTCGAGACATTTTTCTAAATTCGACTTGATACTGCTCTGCCTGCGAGTAATTGCATGGCATGGTTACTGTTTGATAAGCAGCAGCTGGGGTTCACCACTTCATGTCACAGCATCTCCCCCTCGGCGTGTCTGAAACCGAGTGCAACAACGAAACGTCTGCACTGGACCCAAAAGAACATGTATACGTTGATGGTTCCATAGAAACAGAATATCCATTGCCATAGTGACGGTCACCTGGTCACAATCGTGTCCCATGCAAATTAGTGTTCGATTATTAACGAAGTCGCTGCAGAGTATGCATTTCACAAAGCAAGTCGCTGTTCGCCCACAAGTCACAGCATGTCAGCCACTCCAGTATGCCTTTCCTCGATTCATTTATTTGATTGGCAAAGTACTGCTACCTAATGCTAATTTCACTTGGAGGAAAGGGGTAATGAAGGAAGAGAGTTCGCTTCCAGAGAGAAGTACATTCACTTCCAAACAAGTCACCTCTGACCTTTAGGTCTTATAGCGGTCACATGCCAAGTGTTCTTCCAACAAAATCCCACCCTCCCTCAGGTATCTATCATCTGCTGTTGTATCCTCGTGCCACAGGACCTGTAGCCACACTGCACTGTCCACACCTGGAAAGTAAGGGTCTCACCTGTCCAGGCCAGGACCCGGCGACCAAGCATCGGCGACGTGTGGGACACCTGCGGCAAGCAAACCAGAGATGAAAGCAGAATGTGCACTACAGATAGAAGAAGAATGCACACGCGTGAAATGAATTTTTTAATTGCTGCATCTATTTTCACAACATAGGGGACAGGGACTGAAAGTGGGAAACGTGCCTAATATCTACATCAGTCGGGATCAGCTGTTACCACCTTTCTAAAGACACAGAAGATGTAATCTGTCAGGTGTTACCACTTCTCTGAAACCAGACAGAGTGATGATGGAGTATCTGTCAGCTGTTACCACCTTTCTACAGACACAGCACCACAACGATGCCATCTGTTGCCTGACCACTTCTATTGAGACAAAGATGTCTGTCCGCGGCTGCCACCCAGGGTACAGAGAGAAGACAGGTTGAGAATGAAACTACTGCTTGCATGTGTGTAGGACTGTTTGTCTGTGTGCAAATACACGCCTACATCTTCAAATCTGGTGCTGTTGCAGCCTTCTATACCAGCTCACTGTAACGAGCACATTTTTTTCTCTGAGCAAGGTTTGTACAGTATCACACAGTGTCAGGACACGTGTCTCAGCTGAACTGTTCTCGAACATTCGAACAAAGAAGAATATGAACAGCAAGTTGTTTACAGCCAGTGTACCGAACTATTTTAAATTCACTAAATGTAAACACAAGCTTTGGATGTTTACGCAGCAAACTTCCTCTAAGCAATGTATATTTTCTTGGTAAATCCAGTCATCTTTTATTTCGTCTCTCTTCATGTAATTATTTTATTGCACTTATATCCGCGTTTACAATTACTCAGACAACTTGTCACACTTCGTTATGTCAAAGTTATATTTTTGCAGCGATTTTGCAAAGTTCTTGTTCAAAACAAAGTATCTTGATCTTCGATCCTATTGTTTACTATGTTACAATGTGTGTAGTCGATGTAACAGGTTTAAACCCTGACGATCAGGTGAATCAGCAGGTGTCGTGGGCACGATAATTGACTTCGCGCAGCTCCTGGACAATTCGTTTTGTATCCCCATGACAAAACTGTGATTTTATTTCTGTGTGATGGTAAAATGGCTGCTGTCTGAACTTGGCTGTTTTAAAGTGCGAGCCACTAATGAACAAAGATCGCATCGTGTCGCTAGCCGCTAGCTGTTAGCTGTTAGCACTCAGCTAAAGTAAACTGTCAGTCGTTAGCTTGTTGCTTGGCGCTGATGACAATGTCGGCCTTCTGTTGCTGATGTGGCCACAGGTGCCAATGCTAGTTTAGTTGAGCAACAGTGCTCTAGTGTGAAGGCAAAGTAATTAATTATTAATAATCAGACAGACCTAACACACAGTGTAGTGCATTTAGTTTCTCTGCTAGCCCTCGCTAGATGTATGCAATGGAGCTGTGTGATTAGTTTATTTGCGGCGTCTTTCCTCGAGCATTATCCTGCATATATGAAGATCCAATCTGTTTCTTCAATGCATTTAATGAACAATCAGTAATCACTGAGGACCTGTATCTACCGTATGCCAGTACCTTCTCTTACCCCCGACCTCAGGAAAACAAATTTGGAGACATTATCTCGTGGTTGGAAGACCTTGCCTTTCACAACTGTCCTTTTTGGGCTACCTGTAGAGCAGATCACCAAGGACACCTTGGTGAGATCATCTTGTCGCTCATTGTAGGATATGGACTGATATCACGGGCAGTCAACTGTATCAGAGACACTGGAGTTGTCTGTGCTTGGCAAACTACACCACCTATACCACTGGGGTAGTGTAATAAGTCTACAGCTATCACAAAGGCCTTCGTTGCGATAATGTAACATGATGTATATATAATGGCCACAGTAATTAGTGCTCATTATAAGCAAAGTGCTTCCCTGGACTTTTCCCTGGCCTGGCCAGAAATAGCAAGCGAAACTTAGCGAAGACATTGTGGTTTACTGTTTCGAAACTCGTTTGGCGCAGATTCCGCTGGCTGATTCTTTTTTCCTTAAACGTCCTAGTGATGGGAGCAATGTCGGAAGCGTGAGGTCAGCAACCTTGACACTTCACGATAAGAATAATAATTACTATTTTTATTATAAAGCCAGTTATGCGTAATGCTTTTTCCACTTTTTGCAATAGTCCTCCACTCAGTCGCTAAACTAAGTGTTGTATGCAAGATGCCCTAGCGCCACAGAAAAAAAGCATCCATTGATAAGACTTTACAAAGGTTCAAGCCATTTCCCTTGATTATCCCTGGATCATCACGAAAGGCATGATCGAGAATTGTTTATGCTCAGAAAAAAAAAATAGCAAGAACCAAACACATCAAATTCTTTTTTCGAACCCAGCAGCTCACAAACAATCGCTGCTGCATGTAGCGACTGCACTATGGGGGTCCCCCACAAAACTAATTAAATTAACCAATTGAGCCATGAGAACGAGTTGTTGTGTAAGACATTGAAGAGATATAAAATTGCTCCTTTTTTCTAGAACGTTCAGGGGAAAAAAAACAGTGTAGACTTACAGAAGAAAGAAAACTTCCCAGACAGTATGCAATGTGAGACTTGGCATCCTCACACGTGGTACGACTTGGCACACACACATACACACAAATCACTGGATAGTCTGTAGTTTGTCATTTGTGACTGAGATTTACCTACCTAGGTTAATGGTGGTGTCACACTGGCTGAGTTCTACTCACCGAAGCTGATGTTCTTCACACTGGGTTAGGATTTTCTCTACCAAACATTTGTTGTTGTTGTGCTACGCTGGCTGCTCGCCTCGGTGACTTGATTGTTGTCTGGCTGCCTGGTGCCTGACAGGCCACAGGAGATCACAGGGATTGGCTGTCATGCTCGTGGAGCGCTGGCTGGATGACCCTAGTCATCACCAAACTGGTTGTGCAATGACCACTGAGCGTGGCAATTTGTTTTCTGTTTGCAATACGTTTGTTTAGTTACTTCTCAAAGCCTCCCTTCAATAATATCCCCCTCTGTCTTAGCCAATGATTTCCTTCCTTCCGAAATCATCTCGGGTTTGTTGGGTTTTGTTTGTTTGCTTTGTGTATTCGTGCTTGACCATTCTAATGACTGAACTGGTTTGATCCCAATTAGCTGTGTCGAGTACTGGCAGAATCTGCTATTTGTAGGGTCTGGCACTGTGCCTTGCGCACTAGTGGAGGTGACCTCTACTGACCCGTGTGCATGCGAAGCACAAACTGACGAGCGACCTTCACGTTGCTAGTGGCAAAAGAGGGCTTCCAAAGGAGGCGGCTCGCCGTAACGCGGATCAGTGCTTCCCGCAACGACGGACGCATTCGACCTGTGACCTCTAAGGTCGAGACTCCCCCGCCATCGTCCCCCTATCCAATCACGTTGCGGTCCTGCCTGCGTGTACAAGTCGAATGCCAGTGCATCCGTCAACACCTGTATTTATTTTAATTTTTTTTAAGTTCAAGAAAAGCAAGGCACGCGCGTACTCCTATTGCAGTTTTCCGCTGATGACCAGCAAACAGCAGCACTCATTCACTGAACCGTGCCGCACGTGTCTGCCAGGTTCGCGTTATATTACTGATATATAATCAAATCTATGCACGTAACAGTTTTACACCCGTTTTACTGGTCACTTTTTTCCTGCGTTATTTACCTGATGCATGGTTTGTCTCGCACCGCTGTGTCCTGTCGCACACCTGACGAAGGCCTACTGTACAGAACACACTCCGCACGCTGAGGTGACCTTCACGCTGTTTGCAGACTGCACCTCCCACGTGGTTTCACTCTCAGATTTGGGGGGGGAGGGGAGTGCACGTGAGTTGGAGGAGAGGATGCCCATAGATACATGATAGCACCTTCCTGACGCCATTGCTTGATGTTGCTCTGCACAAACTGTGTCAGGATTTCAGGCCTGTCACCACCAGTCTTACGTGGATCTTTTGCTGTGAATTTCCCTCCAGCTGCTGTTCCTGGAAGATTAACCTGAAGAATAATTCATTTTATTTGCCACTCCAAAACAAATCTGATTGATGGCTGCCCGTCTTGACTCGACCACAAATGCCAGTAAAACACAAACACACTCTCACACCACAGATCGCCTAGCAGTCCTTAAATCGCGTGTACTCTTACTACGACGCAAAACTTGGTACATTTGAGCAATTAGCCCATCGACATCGGGCACACTGATATACCTAATCATTGTGGTTCCTTTCATCCTGATGACATGTCACAGACTGCATTGATGACTGCCAACCTGTATTATTAAAACGTCCAGCCAGAGACGCATTTCCGTTACACTCAGTTCTGATTAACATACTACTCATATTGCGTAGTTTTCCATCCGCTTTACCAGAAGCAATATTTCAGTACATACATCAAACCAGTTTCCTCTTGATTCTCAAGCGAGGTGAGGTGGCGAACGAAGTGAGGTGAGAGTTTAATGTGTTTACGCTACACGTGTGTCGAGCGAGGCAGTGTAGGTCTGCCATGCGTGTTATGATGAAAGAAAATCCTATCACCGTTCTCTAGATTTGGTCAACCTCCGCACATAGAGCGGGACGTGCCATAGTAACGTTGCACAGCCTAACCGAACTCGCCATTATGCATACGAAGGTCTGTCCATGCATCAGTTCTCTCCCGTACAGCGTTTGTCTAACATTCGCACTGTACACATCAATCTACCGAGTCAAACCATGGCCCATTCTTGACAGTTGAAAACATAAAACATAAAGAAATTTTACCGACGACATCGTGCACATAAGTGCACACTCCGCACACATTTAAACAAAAGATATTCTCCATTGATTCGTCCTTTAATCGCTGTGGCAAACATCCAACGCGAAAAGATCTCTTTATTGTCAGGGAAATAACTCGCAAAGTAATGAGGATAAAGCTGGACTCAGGAGACGAAAGATCAAGGACAAGAGCACTGGCAATGAAAACCAGCCCGAACCGCCAGACGTCACTCGAGTGAGCAAAGGGCTGCAAACAAGGGACAAATACGCCCGCCTCTACCGGCCCACTGCACCAGATGACGTAACACTGGACACCAATGGTGAGACTGGTCATATCCAGGGAAGTAAACAGCCCGAGAAAAGGCTGCAAGACACGAACAAAGACTATCACTTGATTCACCTATTCACAAAGGCTTAACGACTCCGCACAAAAGTTAGTAATTATGAGATGTGTTATTTATTTACACGCATACCAGCCTTAATCCATACTGTGCGAAATAGTTTAATGCAATGTTTCGTCGTCTAATTAAATTAAACATGTTCAATCCTTCCCTTGACTCAAACAGATCACTTATGTACACCTGCTTCCTCCCGCGTTAAATTACTTTCTCCGATATATAGCCTTGTCGCCGAACGTGCTAAACAACAAACCAATCCAACCTCAAAGAAAGTAAGGGAAGCAAAGGACTGGAACCAATGAGCCCCAAGAAAGGGAGCTCCCCAACCAGCCGCTGGCGAGGTGGAGTGCCGCCACCAGTCCCCCAGCAGTAACAAGACAAAAAACAAGCAACCTGTTCACGATGTATCTTCCCGACGACTGTATTATAATTGTACTTGACCATTTGATAGCTATCAACAACAAGCACACTATAAGTATAGTGTGTTGGCGAAGTAACTTAATTTAATTAAATCTTTCCATCTGCGCGATAAATTCACGCCATGCAATCCCATGTAACCGTCGTATTCACCGCAGACTTATCAATATCCACCTTATCACTGAAAGGTAGTTCTGTCGAGGGGTATTAAACGTCCAACTCACTGGTGATATAGCACGGCAAAAGCCAGCCCACAAGATCGCCTTCT